>NC_057797.1:537339549-537347093 GCF_018294505.1 Triticum aestivum
TGCAGCTAAGCCTCCGAGTGGGAGTCTGGCTCACCACTCGGTAGGATTTTTAAACACTTAGGCGAGCACTGGGCTGCAGCTAAGCCTTCGAGTGGGAGGTTTGCTCTCCACTCGGTAGGATTTTTAAACACTTAGGCGAGCACTGGGCTGGAGCTAAGCCTCCGAGTGGGAGGTTTGCTCTCCACTCGGTAGGATTTTTAAACACTTAGGCGAGCACTGGGCTGCAGCTAAGCCTCCGAGTGGGAGTCTGGCTCACCACTCGGTAGGATTTTTAAACACTTAGGCGAGCACTGGGCTGCAGCTAAGCCTCCGAGTGGGAGTCTGGCTCGCCACTTGGTAGGAATTTTAAACACTTAGGCGAGCACTGAGCTGCAGCTAAGCCTCCGAGTGGGAGTCTGGCTCACCACTCGGTAGGATTTTTTTTACAAACTTAGGCGAAACGGATTCGCAGCTAAGCCACCCACTGGGGAATTTCACACGCAAACAAAAGCAACAACAATTATAGGAAAATTTGTAACACTCTTGTCTTTGATAAATAGACTACAGAAGTTTTTTTATTACATCTCATCCGAGTGAGAATTCAAGTGTGAAAGGGGCGGAGCAGTTCTGCGTTCCAAGCTCGTGGCTCATCGATCTGGCGATCGACATTGTAAAGGTGATACGCTCCATTGTGGAGGACTCTGGTGACGATGAAGGGACCTTCCCAAGTAGGAGCGAGCTTGTGTGGTTTCTGTTGATCCACTCGGAGGACCAAATCTCCTTCTTGGAAGGCTCGACTCTTCACATTTCTGGCATGGAATCGACGCAAGTCTTGCTGATAAATGGTCGATCGGATCATAGTCATTTCTCTTTCTTCTTCTAGGAGGTCGACTGCGTCTTGTCGGGCTTGTTCTGCTTCATCTTCGGTATAAAGCTCGACTCGGGGTGCATTGTGAAGTAGATCACTCGGCAGGACTGCTTCTGCTCCGTAAACCAGAAAGAACGGAGTTCTTCCAGTCGACCGATTCGGGGTGGTCCTCAATCCCCACAGAACTGACGGAAGCTCGTCGACCCAAGCGCCTGCTGCGTGCTTGAGATCACGCATCAGCCGAGGCTTTAGTCCTTTGAGAATCAGACCATTTGCCCTTTCTGCTTGTCCATTCGACTGGGGGTGGGCGACCGATGCGTACTCGACTCGTGTGCCTTGAGAGGCGCAAAAAGCTCTGAACTTGTCTGAATCAAAGTTTGACCCATTGTCGGTGATGATGCTATGCGGGACTCCATATCTGAATGTTAACTCTCTGACAAAACTGATAGCAGTGCAAGCATCAAGATTCTTGATAGGCTTAGCTTCAATCCATTTGGTAAACTTGTCGACTGCCACAAGCACATGTGTGAAACCGCTCCTGCATGTTCTCAATGGGCCAACCATGTCCAGTGCCCAAACGGCGAAGGGCCAAACGAGTGGAATGGTCTTCAGGGCTGATGCAGGCTTGTGCGACATGTTGGAGTAGAACTGGCACCCTTCACACTTGTCGACTATCTCTTTTGCCATTTCATTTGCTCTTGGCCAGTAAAATCCCGCTCGGTATGCTTTAGCCACAATGGTTCGAGAGGACGCATGATGACCACAGGTCCCCGAGTGGATATCATCAAGGATTATCTGACCTTCTTCTGGTGTTATACACTTCTGACCGACTCCAGTCGCGCTTTCTCTATACAACTGTCCCTTTATGACTGTAAAGGCCTTGGATCGACAGATGATCTGTCGAGCCTCTTCTTCGTCCTCCGGGAGTTCCTTTCTCAGGATATACGCGATGTACGGTATCGTCCAGTCAGGGGTGATTGCCAAAACTTCCATGATTAGGTCGACCACTGCCGGAATTTCAACTTCAGTCGGATCTGTGGCACTCTTTGGCTGCGGGGCTTCATCTGTAAAAGGATCTTCTTGGACTGACGGCGAGTGGATGTGTTCCAAAAACACATTTCTGGGGATGGCTTCTCTCTTGGAGCCTATCTTTGCCAAATCATCAGCCGCTTGATTTTTCAGTCGGGGGATGTGATGAAGCTCTAACCCCTCGAATTTCTTCTCTAACTTTCTCACTGCATTGCAATAACCAGTCATAGCTGGACTTCTGACGTCCCATTCTTTCATCACCTGATTAACCACCAAATCTGAGTCGCCATAGACCATGAGGCGACGAACGCCGAGTGAAATGGCCATGCGCAACCCATACAAAAGTGCTTCATATTCTGCTTCGTTATTGGAGGAATCGAAGTGAATTTGGAGAACATATCTGAGTTTATCTCCTCAAGGGGAAACCAATACTACCCCAGCACCGGAACCATTCAGCATCTTAGATCCATCGAAGAACATGGTCCAGTGCTCCGAGTGAACTTGAGTCGGAAGTTGCTGTTCGATCCACTCGGCGACGAAATCTGCAATTGCTTGGGACTTGATAGCTTTCTTTGCCTCAAACTTGATATCTAGGGGAAGAAGTTCAATCGCCCATTTGGCCACTCGACCAGTTGCATCTTTGTTGTGCAAAATCTCTGATAGTGGAGCGTCGCTGACGACTGTAATGGAATGATCAGAGAAGTAATGTGCAACCTTCTTCGTGGTCATATAAATCCCATATACAAGCTTCTGGTAATGAGGATATCTTTGCTTTGAAGGAGTCAAAACTTCAGAAACATAATATACTGGGCGCTGAACTTTGAAGGCCTTTCCTTCTTCTTCCTGCTCGACCGTAAGTACTGTACTGACAACTTGTCCTGTGGCTGCAATGTAAATCAGCAAAGGCTCCTTGCTGATTGGGGCAGCAAGCACCGGCTGGGTGGAGAGCAGAGCTTTGAGCTCTGTAAACGCTGCATCAGCTTCTGGAGTCCACTCGAACTTGTCGGACTTCTTCATCAGTCGGTAAAGAGGCAATGCCTTTTCACCAAGGCGAGAGATGAATCGACTTAAAGCGGCCAAGCATCCTGTAAGCTTCTGGACGTCATGCACACGCACATGACATTTCATCCGGAGTATAGTACCAATTTTTTCAGGATTGGCGTCGATTCCCCGTTCGGAAACGAGAAAACCGAGTAACTTCCCACCTGGAACTCCGAACGTGCACTTTGACGGATTGAGCTTGATATCATACCTCATGAGGTTGGCAAAGGTTTCAGCAAGGTTAGTCAGCAGGTCGGAACCCTTCTGTGACTTGACCACAATATCATCCATGTATGCCTCCACATTCCGACTGATTTGAGTGAGCAAACACTTCTGAATCATCCTCATGAACGTGGCTCCGGCATTCTTGAGGCCGAACGGCATGGTGACATAACAGAAGCACCCGAATGGAGTGATGAAAGCTGTTTTGATCTCGTCGGGCCCATACAGACGGATCTGATGGTACCCGGAATAGGCGTCTAGGAAAGACAAACGCTCACATTCCGCAGTCGAGTCGACTATCTGGTCGATGCGGGGGAGAGGAAAATGATCTTTCGGGCAGGCCCGATTGATATGCTTGAAATCAATGCACATGCGAAGTGACTTGTCCTTCTTGGGGACCATGACAACATTGGCGAGCCACTTGGAGTGGTAAATTTCTCGGATGAACTCCGCCGCTAAGAGCCGGGCCACCTCCTCGCCAATGGCCTTCCTCTTCTGGACGGTGGACCGTCGAAGATGTTCTTTCACAGGTTTAAATTTTGGGTCAACTCGTAGACGGTGCTCAGCCAGCCCCTGGGAACTCCAGGCATGTCAGCAGGCTTCCATGCGAAGATGTCCCAGTTCTCACGGAGGAACTGGATGAGCGCTTCTTCCTATTTGGAGTCGACCGTCGTTGAGATGTGAGTCGGAGCAGTGTTTGGATCGGTCGGGTGAATGTGAACTGCCTTCGTTTCACCGGACGACTGAAAAGCTGATTCTGAAGCAGGCTTCTTAGCTCGTAGCAACTCACTCGGATATGCAGTCTTCTGGTACTCTTGCAGCTCGACCACCGCCATCTGAGCGTCAGCAATCTTTGAGCCTTTCTGAAAACACTCTTCTGCTTTCTTCCGATTGCCTGTAACAGTGATCACACCTTTGGGACCAAGTGTCGTGGTTCTAAGCCTGACAGTAGAGTGGGGGTAGGTATGGAGAGGCAAGGTCCTAGCTATGGAGAGGTTGTAAACACAAGGGATGTACGAGTTCAGGCCCTTCTCGGAAGAAGTAAAAGCCCTACGTCTCGGAGCCCGGAGGCGGTCGAGTGGATTATGAGTATATGAGTTACAAGGTGCCGAACCCTTCTGCCTGTGGAGGGGGGTGGCTTATATAGAGTGCGCCAGGACCCCAGCCAGCCCACGTAGGAGAGGGTTTAAGGTGAGTTAAGTCTGGGGAGTTACTGGTAACGCCCCACATAAAGTGCTTTTACTATCATAAATTCTACTTGATTACAGGCCGTTGCAGTGCAGAGTGCCTCTTGACCTCCTGGTGGTCGAGTGAGTCTTCGTGGTCGAGTCCTTCCGTCAGTCGAGTGAGTCTCTCGTTGGTCGACTGGAAGGTGACCTCTTCTAAGGGTGTCCTTGGGTAAGGTACTTAGATCAGGTCCATGACCCTACCTTAGGTACATGACCCCATCATTAGCCCCCGAATGGATTGAGGCTTCGAGTGAGGAAGGAGTTGATGTCGTTTCCGATTAACCTTTGCACACTGGTCGTGCGTTGTTCTGGGCCAAAGAATTTCTTCGTCGATAGTGAGCAACTTGTCTTCGGTCGACTCGATCCATTCTCTTCTTCCGTCGAGTGATTTTTCGGGCTTCGGCGGTTTCCGAGCGACGGATCGCGGAAAACCCCACGTCTGACAGACCGATCTGCCGTTCGCGGATTTAGCGGGATGCGAAATTTGGGGACGCGCGCGAAGCGGAGCGGACCGCGGCGTTCGGATGGGACGGGCGCGGATGCCTCGATCTCCGGGCCGCTTTCTTCGCCACGTATCCCGCCTGCGCAACTGTTCCTGATATGATTAGATCGGCCGGGCCCACCTGTCATCCACTCGGAAGGGACCTTATAAATGTGCCCGGCGAGGATTTCTGTGCTGCGCCTTAGCATTCTCTCTTTCTCTGCTCCCTTCGTCCCCGTCCAGTGCGCTCGCTCTCGCCCCCGCACAACTCCCCCACGCGCACCTCGCCGGCAACCATGGCCAAGGAGAAGACGGCGGCGCTGGAGCGTGCGAAGAAGACGTCGGCGTCGGAGAAGGCGAAGGGGAGATCTACCAGCCGCGGAGGGTCTTCTTCCAGATCTCGCCTGCCGAAGGGCTGGGTCCAAGGAGACTGGATCCAGTCGACCATCACAGAGAAGGACCTCCTCGACATGGCCAACGAGGGCTTGATCCCTCATGGAGCTGCGAGGCTTCCGGGAAAGGAATGGCAGCCCCAGCCAGAAGAGGGTGAGTGTGTGCTCTTGGCCACCCATGTTGATCGTGGATTTTCCTTGCCTCCGAGTATTTTCTTCCGTGGCTTCTTGAATTTCTTCGGAGCGCAGCTCCACCACTTTACCCCAAACTCTATCGCCTATCTTGCCGCATTTGTGTCCATGTGTGAGGGTTTCTTGGGCTGTCGACCGCACTGGGGTTTGTTCAAACATATATTCACGTGTCGCTCTCAGACCGTGAATAAGGCGAGCCCAGGTGATGAGAGAACCCGAGTCGTCCAAATGTGTGGGGGTCTGGGGATCCAAGTGAGGAATAAGAGCACCTTCCCGCCCATGACCTTTCCCGAGTCGGTCAGAGGCTGGCAGTCGACTTGGTTCTACTGCCAGGACCAGTCGACGCCGGGGCAGTCGAGTGGACTCCCACAGTTCACCATGGACCGAGTGAACAAGCCTTCCTCTCTGAAGTTGATTCCGGAGGAGAAAGCGGACGTGAAGATGTTGATGGAGCACGTGGTGCAGCTGGTTCGGGAGGGAGTGACGGGCATGGATCTCTTGGAGGTCTTCCTTAGGCGTCGCATCCAGCCCCTGCAGTTCCGGAGCCACTGCATGTGGTTGTACTGTGGGACTGAAGACGAGACTCGAGTCCATCCGGAAGCAGTCGACGATGTCACTCTGGAAAGATGGATGGTAGCCGTTACCGGAAACAAGGACAACCCACGCGGAGCTAGAAGGATTCCTCCACTCGACCACAACAGCGATCCAAACAAGGTACACTTGCTCTGCACTCCACTGCGTTCTTGTCGCATTCATTTCTGTTTACTCTGCCGACTGGTCGACTGATCCTTGTCTTGATATCTGCTAGGCCCTCACCGAGCTGTACTCGATGCCCAATGGGGCACAAACTCCGACTGAGGAGGGTGAGGCGAGTGGGGGCGAGAGCCAGGATGAGGAGGAATGGGACTCGGACGTTGCAGAGGATGATGATGATGATGACGATGATGGTGGTGATGAAGATGACGTTGAAGACGAGGAGGAAGAGGAGGAGGAGGTCGTACCACCGCGCTCGGAAAGGTGGTCGAAGCTTGTCCACGACCCTTCGACCGAACGTGGTAAGGGGGTTGCGACCGCCGCTCAGTCGACCAAGCGCCCTCGGACCACCTCTTCGGTGCCGACTGAGAAGGCGCCGAAGCAGCCCAGGGCGGCCTCGTCGAAGCCGATCAAGCTCCTGCCGAAGATGAAGGTGTCCATCCCCACCATATCAGGGTAATCGTGCTGCTTAAGTCTTCTTATTTTGTGTGGACTTTGTCTCCGGTCGACGCTGAAATTAGTCGACTGATCCTTTGGAGTTGCAATGCTGCTACTTCTGAAACCTCAGCCCGGGCTGATGACCACGAGATGGAGGACGCAGCAACTTCGAACCCAGGTACTGTATTCTTAACGCCGTTCTTAGTCGACTGACTCGCGATCTCTAATCCTGATTCTTCTCCGCAGCTCCACCCAATACTGTTATTAATCTTCCTGATGATGATGAGGACGAAGAGCCGCTGAAGCGCAGGAGGAGTCGGAAAGCGTCCGCCAGTAAGGTGCCTCAGGATGTGACGGCGCCTGAGATTCTGACTGTGGAGGAAGAGAACACCACTCAACACACGGTGTCCTTCGCAAATCCGCTGACGAGTGCTCAGCAACCCTCCCTCTTCACGACGCACCACGTCCCAGAGGATCAAGCTGGCGCAGCGAAGGAGGCGATACGCCAGGCGGGAATCATGATGGAGCAGCTGAAGACCATCCGGGACGCGAGCCAGGCAGCTTATGACGCCAGTTCTGCCCTCCAAAGCAATGTTCAGGTCAGTCGACCACCATTTGTTCTGTTGGATATGCTGCCATAAACTTTTCCTTTCCTGGATTTATAGTAGTCACCCACTGGGTGTTGTCGATTGAGCTCTGTATTAGCGGGGGCACGCTGAGTGCACCTGCTGGGTGTAGTCCCCAAGGCTAAGGTCGACTGCTGGCAGTCGGCCTTAGGCTTTATAATTTCAGTCTTTCTGTCATTGGACCAAGTCGACTGGATTTCGCAAACTGGTGGGGGCACGCTGAGTGCACCCACTGGGTGTAGTCCCCGAGACTGTGGTCGACTGCTTGCAGTTGATCACAGTCTTAGAGAATGC
>NC_057797.1:537347103-537349051 GCF_018294505.1 Triticum aestivum
ATGTCGACTGGATTTCACGAACCGGTGGGGGCACGCTGAGTGCACCCACTGGGTGTAGTCCCCGAGACTGTGGTCGACTGCTTGCAGTTGATCACAGTCTTAGAGAATGCATCTCGCACTTTTTTTTTGAGGTCGACTGGTCGACTTTGTCTTCAACAGGATTAGTGGGGGCACGCTGAGTGCACCCACTGGGTGTAGTCCCCGAGACTACGGTCGAATGCTTGTATTCGGCTGTAGTCTTAGAAACGTGTGTTTTTCTCTTTTTCACTCGGAAGTGAATTATATTTGACATTTAGTCGATTGGTTCTTCGCAGAACTCTTGTGATCTTGTGGCTCGCTACTCAGAGCTGGAACACAAGCATACTCAAGTCAAGCTGAGCTTGAAGCTGGTTCAGGAGAAGCTGACAAAGGCAAAGGAGGAGACCGAAGGTATGTTTGGTGAGACCCTGACGACTGCTTTTCCCCTTGCTTGTTTCAAAATCTGATCTTGCTGTAACTTGCGGGTAAGGTAAGGGAGGCCCAACAGAAGAAAGACCTTGAGCTAGCTGAGAAGATCAAGCTTGCTGACGAGAAGTTAGCTTCAGTCACCAAGCTTGAACAAGACAATACCAATCTGAAAGCTGCTCTTGGGATTGCCAACAAAGAGGTCAGTCGACTGAAAACTGATAAAGCTGCCCTGACCGACCAAGTCAGCAAATTGACTGGGAAGAAAACTGATCTGGAGGCCTTCCTGAGTGGACTTGCCAAGAAGCTGTTTCTTATGCTTGAAGGTAAACCTCTATGCTTGGCAGACATTTCCAATTGTGATTTTTCCATTCGACCATCCCCTTGACTTAGTGATCACCCTTGCAGAATTTTGTCAAAACTTTGAAGAAGAAACTAGTCGGCTGGAGCCAAATCTCGACCCCATCAATTCTCCGGTGAACGACGAAGTTGCCATGGAAGTTTTCCGACTGGAGTCCCGTGTTGCAGCTGTCGTGGACTATCTCGCAAGGCTGAAGGCCGCCACATCGCGCATCGACTCGACGCTCTGGCCTGAGGAGACACTTCAGAATGACCTTGAGTCGCTGATGGCCCGCTTGAACACGATCCCTGGTCGAGTGCAGGAGTGGAAGAAGTCCTCGGCTCGGTGTGGTGCAGATGTTGCTCTGTGTCTGGCCCGAGTCCACTGCAAAGATGCGCGAGAAGAGAAGCTGGCGGCCCTTCGGGTGGCCAATACCAAGAAGCACGACTTCAGGTCCTTTATGGAAACTTTCCTTGCAGCTGCCACTCGGATCGCCGACGGAACTGACCTTGATGAATTCGTTGCACCTTCCAGCCCTCCACAGGAGGGGTAAAAAACTTCTTCTGGCTCGACGCTTTAAATTTGCCTCGGTATGCCGAGTGGAATTGTAACCGACAAACCTTAACGGGCTTGACGCCTGAGCACTTTCGGTTCCTTTAGATATCGATTCAAACTTGAATTTGGTGCTTGGATACGATTGCCTTCGGCTCGAAATGTCTTTTGCAGGTTCAAAGCAAGGCGCCTTTATTGCAATCGACTTATTCTTCAGTCCACTTAGGCAAGCACTGGGCCGCAGCTAAGCCTCCGAGTGGAAGTCTGGCTTACCACTCGGTAGGATTTTTATAACTTAGGCGAGCACAGGGCTGCAGCTAAGCCTCCGAGTGAGAGGGTCGCTCTCCACTTGGTAGGATTTTTATAACTTAGGCGAGCACAGGGCTGCAGCTAAGCCTCCGAGTGAGAGGGTTGCTCCTCACTCGGTAGGATTTTTATAACTTAGGCGAGTGCTTGGACTGCAGCTAAGCCCCCGAGTGAGAGGGTTGCTCCTCACTCGGTAGGATTTTTATAACTTAGGCGAGTGCTTGGACTGCAGCTAAGCCCCCGAGTGTGAGGGTTGCTCTTCACTCGGTAGGATTTTTATAACTTAGGCGAGTGCTTGGACTGCAG
>NC_057797.1:537349684-537397113 GCF_018294505.1 Triticum aestivum
AGCTAAGCCCCCGAGTGGAAGGCTGGCTTACCACTCAGTAGGATTTTGATAAACTTAGGCGAGTCCTTGGACTGCAGCTAAGCCCCCGAGTGTGAGGGTTGCTCTTCACTCGGTAGGATTTTGATAAACTTAGGCGAGTCCTTGGACTGCAGCTAAGCCCCCGAGTGTGAGGGTTGCTCTTCACTCGGTAGGATTTTGATAAACTTAGGCGAAACGGATTCGCGGCTAAGCCTCCGAGTGGGAGTCTGGCTCACCACTCGGTAGGATTTTTACAAACTTAGGCGAAACAGATTCGCAGCTAAGTCACCCACTGAGGGGGAATTTTATGTGGACAAAAATAAAAAGTGACAGAAATTATGGAGGGACTATGACACTATTATTTTGAGGTCCATGAACTACAAAAGTATTTTATTGCAACTCATCCGAGTGATAAAACTTAAGTGTAGAATGGGCGGAGTAGCTCCGCGTTCCAAGCTCGGGGCTCGTCGATATTATGCTCGACGTTGTAAAGACGGTACGCCCCGTTGTGGAGAACCTTGGTGACGATGAAGGGACCTTCCCAAGAAGGAGCAAGCTTGTTTTGTTTGTGCTGATCCACTCGGAGAACTAAATCTCCTTCCTGGAAGGCTCGACCTCTCACATTTCTGGCATGAAAACGACGCAAATCTTGTTGGTAGATGGTCGAGCGGATCAGAGCCATCTCCCTTTCTTCCTCTAAAAGGTCGACTGCGTCCTGCCGCGCTTGTTCAGCTTCTGCTTCGTTGTAGATTTCAACTCAGGGAGCATTATGGAGAAGATCACTCGGCAAGACTGCTTCAGCTCCGTAGACCAAGAAGAATGGAGTTCTTCCGGTCGACCGATTAGGTGTGGTCCGCAGTCCCCAGAGTACAGAGGGAAGTTCGTCGACCCAAGCTCCAGCCGCGTGTTTGAGATCACGCATCAGTCGAGGCTTCAATCCCTTAAGAATCAGTCCATTAGCTCGCTCTGCTTGTCCATTCGACTGCGGATGGGCGACTGAAGCGTAGTCGACCCGTGTGCCCTGGGAGTCGCAGAAAGCTCTGAATTCCTCTGAGTCAAAGTTCGACCCATTATCCGTAATGATGCTGTGCGGGACTCCATATCTGAATATTAGTTCCCTGATGAAGCTAACAGCAGTACCGGTGTCAAGGCTCTTGATTGGTTTAGCCTCGATCCACTTGGTGAACTTGTCGACTGCTACCAGTACATGCGTGAAGCCACTTCGTCCTGTTCTCAAAGGGCCGACCATGTCCAATCCCCATACTGCGAAAGGCCAGACGAGTGGGATGGTCTTCAGAGCCGACGCAGGCTTGTGTGACATATTCGAGTAGAATTGACATCCCTCGCACTTATCCACTATCTCTTTTGCCATCTCATTCGCCTTTGGCCAGTAAAATCCGGCTCGGTATGCTTGGGCCACGATGGTCCGAGAGGACGCATGATGACCACAGGTCCCCGAGTGAATATCATTGAGGATGAGTCGACCTTCTTCTGGTGTTATGCACTTCTGACCGACTCCAGTCGCGCTTTCTCTGTATAATTGTCCTTTGATTACGGTAAAGGCCTTAGATCGACGGACGATCTGTCGAGCCTCTTCCTCATCCTCCGGAAGCTCTTTCCTCAAGACATATGCGACATACGGAATCGTCCAGTCGGGAATGACCACCAAAACCTCCATGATCAAGTCGACCACCGCTGGGACTTCAACTTCAGTCGGATCTGTGGCACTCTTGGGCTGCGTAGTTTCTTCGGTGAAAGGATCTTCTTTGACTGACGGAGTGTGTATATGCTCCAAGAACACACCACTCGGAATGGCTTCTCTCTTGGAACCTATCTTTGCTAGATCATCAGCTGCTTGATTTTTCAGTCGGGGTATATGATGGAGCTCCAACCCCTCGAACTTCTTTTCCAGCTTCCTCACTGCACTGCAGTATCCAGTCATGGCTGGGCTTCTCACGTCCCACTCTTTCATCACCTGATTGACCACTAAATCCGAGTCGCCATAGACCATTAGGCGACGGACGCCGAGTGAAATGGCCATGCGCAACCCATATAAGAGGGCCTCATATTCTGCCTCATTGTTGGAGGAATCAAAGTGAATCTGGAGCACATATCTGAGCTTATCTCCTCTGGGGGAAACCAGGACAACCCCAGCACCGGAACCATTCAACATCTTAGAGCCATCAAAGAACATGGTCCAATGCTCCGAGTGAACTTCAGTCGGCTGCTGCTGTTCAATCCACTCGGCGAGGAAATCTGCTATTGCCTGGGACTTAATGGCTTTCTTTGCCTCAAACTTGATATCAAGGGGAAGAAGTTCAATCGCCCATTTGGCCACTCGACCAGTTGCATCTCTGTTGTGCAAAATCTCTGATAGTGGAGCGTCGCTGACGACTGTGATGGAATGGTCAGAGAAATAATGAGCAACCTTCTTTGTGGTCATGTATATTCCATACACAAGCTTCTGATAATGAGGATATCTCTGCTTGGATGGAGTCAAGACTTCAGACAAATAATACACTGGGCGCTGAACTTTGAGAGCTTTTCCTTCTTCTTCCCGCTCGATCGTTAGCACAGTGCTGACGACTTGTCCTGTGGCTGCGATGTAGAGCAACAGAGGCTCTTTGCTGATTGGAGCAGCAAGCACCGGCTGGGTGGAGAGCAGAGCTTTTAGCTCGGCAAACGCTGCATCATCTTCTGGAGTCCACTCGAACTTGTCTGCCTTCTTCATCAGTCGGTAAAGAGGCAATGCCTTTTCACCGAGTCGTGAGATGAATCGACTTAATGCGGCCAAGCATCCAGTAAGCTTCTGGACATCGTGCACTCGCACAGGGCGTTTCATTCGGAGAATAGTGCCAATCTTCTCTGGGTTAGCGTCGATTCCTCGTTCGGAAATGAGAAAACCGAGTAACTTGCCACCAGGAACTCCAAATGTGCACTTTGATGGATTGAGCTTGATATCATACCTTCTGAGGTTGGCAAATGTTTCGGCGAGGTCAGCGAGCAGGTCGGAACCTTTTCGTGACTTGACAACAATATCATCCATATAAGCTTCCACATTCCGACTGATTTGAGTGAGTAGACACTTCTGAATCATTCGCATGAATGTGGCGCCGGCATTCTTGAGGCCGAATGGCATGGTGATATAGCAGAAGCACCCGAATGGAGTGATAAAAGCTGTTTTTACCTCGTCGGGCCCGTACAGACGGATCTGGTGGTACCCGGAGTAAGCATCTAAAAAAGATAACCTCTCGCATCCCGCGGTCGAGTCAACAATTTGATCTATGCGAGGGAGAGGAAAGTGATCTTTCGGGCAGGCCCGGTTGATGTGCTTGAAATCAATGCACATTCGGAGCGACTTGTCCTTCTTAGGAACCATGACGACATTAGCGAGCCACTCGGAGTGGTATATCTCTCGGATAAATCCTGCCGCCAACAGTCGAGCCACTTCTTCACCAATGGCTTTTCTCTTCTGGACGGCGGACCGCCGAAGATGCTCTTTGACTGGTTTTGCAGATGAGTCGACTCTTAAGCGATGCTCAGCCAGTCCCCTGGGAACACCTGGCATGTCAGCGGGCTTCCATGCAAAAATGTCCCAGTTCTCACGGAGGAACTGGATGAGCGCTTCTTCCTATTTTGGGTCGAGTGTTGTGGAGATGCGGGTCGGAGCTGCATCGGGGTCGGTCGGGTGAATATGAACAGGCTTCGTCTCCCCAGACGACTGGAATGCAGACTCTGTGGCGGGTTTCTTTGATCGCAACAAATCACTCGGATCTGCGTTTTGCTTGTATTCCTCGAACTCGACCGCTGTCACTTGGGAATCGGCAATCTTGGAGCCCTTCTGAAAGCACTCTTCTGCCTTTTTCCTATCACCGGTGACAGTGATCACTCCTTTGGGGCCGGGCATCTTCAATTTGAGGTACACGTAACATGGTCGAGCCATGAACCGTGCATAAGCTGGTCTCCCCAAAATGGCATGATATGCACTCTGAAAATCCACGACCTCAAACGTCAACTTTTCTTTGCGAAAGTGTTTCGAGTCACCAAACACCACGTCCAAAGCTATTTGGCCGAGTGACTCGGCTTTCTTCCCTGGTATAACTCCATGAAAGCTCATGTTACTAGTGCTTAGTCGGGACATCGGAATGCCCATTCCTTTTAGTGTGTCTGCATATAACAGATTCAGCCCACTTCCACCATCCATCAGCACCTTTGTCAGTCGCGTGCCTTCGACAACTGGATCGACCACCAAAGCTTGCCTCCCAGGGGTGGCAATATGAGTCGGGTGATCAGATTGGTCGAATGTGATGGGCGTTTGAGACCACTTTAGATAATTTGCTTTTGCTGGGGCAACCATGTTCACCTCTCGGTTAATCACTTTCAATCGACTTCTGCTTTCCACATCTGCAAAGATCATCAGAGTGGAATTAATATGCGGATATCCTCCCTCACTGTCCTCCTTGTCTTCGGCCTTGTCCGACTCCTTCTCCTTGTCCTTAGACTGTTTTCCCTGAAACTGCTGGATCAGGAGTCGACATTGGCGAGTGGTGTGCTTCGGGTAGATGATATTCCCCTCTTCGTCTTTCTTCGTATGAATGTGACATGGCATATCCATTACGTCGTTCCCCTCTTTATCCTTTACCTTCTTGGGGTTCCAGGATCCTTTTGGTTTCCCCTTAAACTTTCCCTGAGTCACGGCCAGAGCCTCTCTAGGAGCTGCCGGTTCAGCTTTCCGCTTCTGTTTCCGACTGGTGTTTCCTTTTTCCGACTGACTCGGCTTGTGCTTGCCGCTTCGGAGTCGGTCTTCTTCTTCACCGTTGGCGTATTTAGTAGCAATCTCCATCATCCGACTCAAGGTCATGTCACCGGTTCGACCAAACTTCAAACTCAGTTCTCTATTCTTGACGCCGTCTTTGAAGGCGCAGACTGCCTGATGATCAGACACATTTTCCACAGTGTGGTGCAAAGTGATCCACCTCTGAATATACTCTCTGAGAGTCTCATTAGCCTTCTGCACGCAGACTTGCAACTCTGTTAATCCAGCTGGTCGCTTGCAAGTTCCTTCAAACGTTCTGACGAACACTCGGGACAGATCTTCCCAAGTGTAAATGCTGCTGGGAGGTAATTGAGTCAACCATGCCCTGGCAGAACCTTCCAGCATGAGTGGCAAATGCTTCATGGCCACCTTGTCGTTCCCACCGCCAATCTGAACTGCCACTCGGTAGTCTTCAAGCCAAGTTTCAGGCTTAGACTCACCAGTGAACTTGCTGACTCCTGTTGCCAACCTGAAATTGGGAGGGATAACTGCGGCTCTGATAGCTCTGCTGAAACATTCAGGGCCAGAAACATGCACTCGACTGCTTGTGGGTACATCTCTGTCGAGTCCACCTCGATGGGCTCTGTTCCGGTCGACCAACCCTTGCACGATAATGGATCGCGCGTCGAAGCCTGGTTCTCTGGGGTCGACTGGAGCCCTACGCCCTGTACTGTACTGACGCCTATCATCTGGCTACCGAGGAGCGTAAGACCCTCCCCTCGGAGGGGAATTGGGCACTCGACGCCTATCATCTCGGTCGAGTCTGTCGCCATATTGATCTCGCCGATTCTCACGCCCTTCACGCCGCGGAGGCGATCTGGGGCTGTGAGCCGACTGAACCGTATTCACAGTGACGAATCGACTGTGAATTCTGTTGCGCGACTGAGACACGGTTGAATTCTGATCTCCTGCTGCCCGAAGCAGATCCCTGATCTGTAGCAAACCTCTGCCAGCTTCCGACTGCGAAGGCTGGATGGACTCTGCTATACGGGTCGCAGCTGCTAAATTCTGGATTGGGGTTCGATATACCTGAGTCGGCGGGAAGAGTTGACGTCGATTGGTGTCGGGAACTCGTTGCCGCACGCGCTCGTCGAGTGCTCGCTGAAGGTTCTCCAGCCGAGTGCGCTCGGCCAAATTGGCCAGACGCGCCTCCTCCAAGGCACGAGCCTCGGGGGTTTCTCCTGCGATGGGAGTATGCAGGGCATCCACGTTCCTGCGGCGAAGTTCCTCTCTTTGCAGAGAGTCGAGTGGCTCGGGCTGGTACTCTTCGTAGCCTCGTGCGGGGTCGTCTCCGTCACCTGCTCCACCGTCATGGGCGAAGCCAGGGGGACCGCGGGGCCCGTCGACCATCAAGATTTCTGCCGCTGGATCACTGCTACCGCACTCGGATGCAGTCTCTACGGAGCCAGTCGACAGGTCGAACAAGCCGTAGAGATATTCGTCGGGCTCGATTGCCGCGACTTGGGTGGTGGCTGATTGGCGAGCCACCGCGTGCCTCACCCATCGCTGAAGCCTCGACCGGCCCGAGCGCTTGCGCTGGCGGGAGACCGGGAGGGTGGACGATGGAGGAGCCGACCGATACTGGGTCGACGGTTGCCGCAGCAGAACGCCGCGGACACATGCGCGAAAATGCGTCGCACCGCGGACGGGGAGCGCATCTACGTCGAGTGGAGCCTCCTGGAACCATGCGGAGTCGTTGGCGATGAAGGTGAGAGTGCCGAGACGGATCTCTTGACCCTCGACCAAAACTCCAGCAGACACCATGATGAAAGTACTCGGAAGAATCGCAACTTCTCCACAAAATCGCTAAAACACCTGCCCCACGGTGGGCGCCAACTGTCGTGGTTCTAAGCCTGACAGTAGAGTGGGGGTAGGTATGGAGAGGCAAGGTCCTAGCTATGGAGAGGTTGTAAACACAAGGGATGTACGAGTTCAGGCCCTTCTCGGAAGAAGTAAAAGCCCTACGTCTCGGAGCCCGGAGGCGGTCGAGTGGATTATGAGTATATGAGTTACAAGGTGCCGAACCCTTCTGCCTGTGGAGGGGGTGGCTTATATAGAGTGTGCCAGGACCCCAGCCAGCCCACGTAGGAGAGGGTTTAAGGTGAGTTAAGTCTGGGGAGTTACTGGTAACGCCCCACATAAAGTGCTTTTACTATCATAAAGTCTACTTGATTACAGGCCGTTGCAGTGCAGAGTGCCTCTTGACCTCCTGGTGGTCGAGTGAGTCTTCGTGGTCGAGTCCTTCCGTCAGTCGAGTGAGTCCCTCGTTGGTCGACTGGAAGGTGACCTCTTCTAAGGGTGTCCTTGGGTAAGGTACTTAGATCAGGTCCATGACCCTACCTTAGGTACATGACCCCATCACCAGGCATCTTCAATTTGAGATACACATAACATGGTCGAGCCATGAAGCGTGCATAAGCTGGCCTGCCCAAAATAGCGATATAAGCACTTTGGAAATCCACAACTTCGAATGTCAACTTTTCCTTGTGGTAATTCTTGGAATCACCGAAAACCACATCAAGAGCAATTTGGCCGAGTGACTCGGCTTTCCTCCCAGGAATGACTCTATGGAAACTCATGTTACTGGTGCCGAGCCTAAACATCGGAATGCCCATCCCTTTCAATGTTTCTGCATACAGTATGTTCAAACCGCTGCCTCCATCCATCAGGACTTTGGTCAGTCGAGTGCCTTCGACAACTGGGTCGACCACCAGAGCTTGCCTCCCAGGGGTGGCAATGTGCGTAGGGTGATCAGACTGGTCGAATGTGATGGTAGTCTGGGACCACTTCAGATAATTGGGTGTTGCCGGAGCAACCATATTTACCTCACGGTTAATAACCTTCAGTCAACTTTTGCTCTCAACATCAGCAAAAATCATCAGGGTGGAATTGACCTAGGGGTTCTCATCGTCACTATCTTCCTTGTCCTCAACTTTGTCCGACTCCTTTTCCTTATCTTTGGACTGCTTGCCCTGAAACTGCTGGATCAGAAGCCGACACTGTCGAGTGGTATGCTTTGCGTAAATGAGTTTACCCTCTTCATCTTTCTTGGTGTGGATGTGATACGGTAGATCCAAAACATCATTTCCATCTTGGTCTTTAACTTTCTTGGGGTTCCAAGGTCCTTTGGGTTTTCCCTTAAATTTTCCCTGGGTTACGACCAGGGCCTCCCCAGGAGCGGCTGGCTCGTCTTTCCGCTTCTGTTTCCGACTGGAATTTCCTCCGGTTTCCTGGGCGACTGCTTTATGCTTGCCACTCCAGAGTCGATCCTCATCTTCACCATTAGCGTATTTGGTGGCAATATCCATCATCCGATTCAGAGACATCTCTCCGGTTCGACCGAACTTCAGATTCAATTCTCTATACTTAACGCCTTCTTTAAAGGCACAAACTGCTTGATGATCTGGTACATTTTCAACTGTGTGATGCAATGTGATCCACCTCTGGATGTAATCCCTCAAAGTTTCATTCGGTTTCTGCACGCAAGACCGCAATTCCATAAGGCCTGCAGGTCGCTTGCATGTTCCTTCAAATGTGGTGACAAACACTCGGGAGAGATCCTCCCAAGTGTAAATGCTGCTCGGTGCTAACTGATTCAGCCATGCTCTGGCCGAGCCTTCTAACATGAGAGGCAGGTGCTTCATGGCTACCTCATCGTTCCCACCGCCAATCTGGACAGACACTCGGTAATCTTCGAGCCAAGTATCGGGCTTGGACTCACCAGTGAACTTACTAACTCCAGTCGCCAACCTGAAGTTGGGAGGAATTACAGCGGCTCTGATGGCTCGACTGAAACACTCTGGCCCTGAAACATGTACTCTGCTACTGGTAGGCGCATCTCTGTCGTGGCCTTCTTGGTGAGCTCTATTCCTGTCGACCAAACCTTGAACAAGAATGGATCTCGCATCAAAGCCTGGTTCCCTGGGGTCGACTAGAATTCTCCGCCCAACACTATGAGGGCGTCTGTCAACCTGCTGTCGAGGCACATATGATCCACTCCTCGGGGGAGGGGTTGGCACTCGACGTCGATCATCACGATTGAATTGGTGATCATACTGCTCATTCCTTCTGTACTGATCACGCCGGTCTCCACGTCCCTCACGCCTCAGAGGTGATCTTGGGCTGTGAGCCGACTGGACTGTATCCGCTGCAACGGATCGACTGTGGATCCTGTTCCACAACTGAGAAACAACGGAATTCTGGTCTCCCGCTGCCCGGAGCAACGCTCTGATTTGCAACAAGCCTCTGCCAGCCTATGACTGGAAGGGCTGAACCGACTCTGCTATACGGGCCGCAGCTGCCAAATTCTGAATCGGAGTATGATATACCTACGGGGACGGAAAGAGTTGACGTCGACTAGATTCTGGAGCCCGTTGACGCGCTCGCTCATCGAGTATTCGCTGGAGATTCTCCAGTCGAGTGCGCTCGGCCAAGTTAGCCAAGCGCGCATCCTCCAAGGCTCGGGCCTCGGGGGTTTCTCCAACGATAGGAGTGTGGAGTGCATCCATGTTCCGGTGGCGAAGCTCCTCCCGCTGCAACGACGTGAGAGGCTCGGGGAGATACTCCTCGTGAGGACGCGACGGGTCGCCCCCATCCGCGCCTCCGTCAGCGCGGGGGAAACCGGGAGGACTGTGTGGCCCATCGATCACCAGAACCTCTGCAGCTGGGTCACTGCTGTCGCATTCGGATGCGGTCTTTGTAGAGCCAGTCGAACATGCCGTAGAGGGATTCGTCGGGCTCGATTGCCGCGACTTGTGGGGTGGCCGACTGGCGGGCCACCGCATGCCTCACCCACCTCTGAAGCCTCGACCGACCGGAGCACTTGCGCCGGCGAGAAACAGGGCGGGGAGATGCCACGGGAGCCGACCGATACTGGGTCGACGGCTGCCGCAGGAGGACACCACGGACGCATGTGCGAAAGTGCGTCGCCCTGCGGACGGGGAGCGCATCAACATCGAGTGGAGCCTCCTGAAGCCAAGCGGAGTCGTCGGCGATGAACGTGAGCGCGCCGAGACGGATCTCGCGGACCTCCAACAAAGCTCCGCCCGAAACCATGATAAAGGAGATCGGAAAAAATCGCAACTTCTCAAACTAGGCGCTAAGACTCCTAGCCCCACGGTGGGTGCCAACTGTCGTGGTTCTAACTCTGACAGTGATGTAGGGGGGTATGTATGGAGAGGCTAGATCTTAGCTATGGAGGAGTTGTAAGCACACGAGGATTACGAGTTCAGGCCCTTCTCGGAGGAAGTAATAGCCCTACGTCTCGGTGCCCGGAGGCGGTCGACTGAATTATGTGTGTATGAATAACAGGGGTGCCAACCCTTGATACTGAGGAGGGGGTGGCTTATATAGAGTTCGCCAGGCCCCTTCAGCCCTCAGTAATGCAAGGTTTAAAGTATATTAAGATTGGGGGTTACTGGTAACGCCCCTAATAAAGTGCTATGATGACCATAAAAGCTACTTAATGACCGACCGTTTGCGTGCAGGGTGACTTTAGATCCCCTGGCAGTCGAGTGGTTGGAATTTGGTCGAGTGATTGCTTCGTGGTCGAGTGTCTTGAATCTGTCGAGTGGGATACCTCCAAGTCGATTGAAAGGTGACTTCTTCTAGGGATGTCCTTGGGTAGGGTACTTAGGACAGGTCCATGCCCCTATCCTAGGTACATAGCTTCATCAGGCGTCGCCCTGCCGTACGATTGCGTCACATCAGATGGCTCGCAAGGCGGCGGATCTTTTTAAAAGATCCGCCGGTCGACGCATAGCACTGTCCGAGGAAGTTGCATGTACTTTTAGGTTAATTCTAAGAGGGTCACTATATTTTTTGAACACTCATACATATGTAAATACTCTCATCTCCATGAATGGACACACGCACACTCTACTCCTATGAGCATTCCTTGGAGACTCAGCCGTCACATCATCTTGAGATTGACGAGGTCATCACGAACATCATATTAACAGCCTCCATTACACATCCACAAAAAAAACCTCCATTACACACCCGAAAAAAAGAAACAACCTCCATAACGCGTATGAAACATGCTTCAATCAAAATATTATTAAAGTTGCCGAGGCAATGCATAAATATAGAATCGTAATAAACGTAGCTTTTTCCCCCACTGGGAATCTGCTTTGTCGTTGACTACAAGACCACTTTCTTCTCCATCTCAGGAATAAAAAAAACTTACTAGATTTCAAGATGAATTACAATTAGGATTTAAACAAATATTTAAACTCAATTCTCCGCTAGAATTTAACCTGCGGGCTCTTCCTCCATTGGGTAGTGACCTGACACGCGAGGAGGCTTCAACTGTCAGGAGTACTGCGACCGTGCGGTCGATAAACGCGTGTGCGTCCTTGATGTAGAAGAAGCCACATTTTCTGAGGTCGGCGTAAGTGTTGCATCTATTTCTACCAAGGCGGACACCGACATCCGGTCAAAGTAGAGGAGTGCGGCGGGGAGGTGCTCCAAACCGACAGTTGGTTAAGCCTTAGAGAGTGTGTCCTCCTCCACCCACTAGGAGTAGTCTCACACTCTATCCCCATAAATACAATTGATCATCCCTTCAATTCTTCCTTGTCTATAGTCACCGACCTATCCTCTCTGGTCGGCATAGCGATCTTATGTTTCTTCTTGTGCATGGTAGTTTTCTGTTGGAAAAAACGTGTAATTTTACCGCCTTCTTTTAGCCATTGCACTCTAGATCGTTGCTGCCACATGATCTTCTCTTTATGGAACAATTCTGCAAGCCGATCCTACACCTTGATTTCCTCCCTAGTCACCCCCCTACATCCAGTTTCTTCCTTCAACCGAGCCAGCAGCTCCCTTAGACTCTTGAATTCTTCCATGCTCCACCTTTTAAGGTCACCCCCAAATGATGGATTTTAGCATGTATGTTCCTCCCGCTGAGAGCTTTATCACTTCCTCAAGTCGCTTCCATCATGTGTCTCTCACATTTTTTCATACCGAAACAACTATGGTAGCGAGTCTATCCTCCCTTCCCGATCCTTGACTTCCTGTTGTAGCCATATCACACAATGGTACTGAACAGGTTGCGTGAACGTGCCAAACGTTGGCCATTGGATAAATTGTTGTCCACTCAGGTGTAAGAAGAGCCTGATCTAGCCATACTTGAGTATAGCTTCCTCCTTGCACCCTTTTATCATAAGTCTAATCTATGTCGGTATATCCCACAAGCATCGACCGCGCCTCTAATCTATATATCTCTTCTCGCCGTAATCCAACACCCTTGACTTCCTCCTATGGCAATTACATTAAAATCACCTAGTGAAACCCATGGCATGTCAAATTTAGCTTTTATACTCCTCATCAGATTCAATTTTTTATACCCCCACTCCCATTCTAATATGCTATGTCACCCCCATTCTAATATGTTATGTCATATATACAAGTAAGCCTCCATGGTGCCTTCTCGTTCATCCTTATTTCTCCATCTATATGCTTTTGAGAAAATCTCAGCAAATTGAACCTTACTAATTCCTTCCAAAATATTCCTAGTCCACCACTTCTCCTATTACCCAACCGCTTGACAACCATGAAAACCCAACGGCCTTGTTAAATCTTCAACCCGCCGTTTGGGAATTTGAGTCTCCGCCACACCCAACAACGGGGCCAAAATCGATCCTAATATTTGTGAAGCTCTTGAATTTTTGCGGCATTGTCATGCCCGCGTCAAATCCAACATATAGTACTCATTGGTCCTGGCGGTCTCCCTTGAAGGAGGTCGCTGATGATGACATAGTATTGTTCAATTCATGTTGAGTTCTCGAGCTCTTTGGTTTACTTTTTTCCTCAGTGAAACATATGCCGGTGGAAGGGGCATGATGTTCGTCGGTGTCGGCCCATACACAACAAGTTCAGTACCAACTTTAGCCCCCAATGCACGAGACAATTCAAGGTTTTTCCTTACTAAACGCATTGTGGTCCCTCCTCCATCCGCACATTCCTCCTCATGCACATGATTCAGCGGACTAGTGGTTGAGTCATGTGTGTCTTTGTCATCTAGGTCTACATCCTCAAAAGATCTTTTTGACGAGGTGTTAACACCCCTTCTACCTAGTTGTCCTCTACCTCTACCTTCCCATGCACGCCCTATAGCTCCCTAGACGCCCTCGATTGATATTGTGGGTACGTGATACGTCTCCGTCGTATCTACATTTCCAAACACTTTTGCCCTTATTTTGGACTCTAACTTGCATGATTTGAATGGAACTAACCCGGACTGACGCTGTTTTCAGCAGAATTGTCATGGTGTTATTTTTGTGTAGAAATAAAAGTTCTTGGAATGACCTAAAAATCAATGGAGATTATTTTTGGAATATATAAAAAATATTGGAAGAAGAATCGATGTCAGGGGCCCACACCTTGTCCATGAGGGTGGGGCGCGCCTACCCCCCTGGGCGTGCCCCCTGCCTCGTGGGCCCCCTGATGCTCCACCGACCTCAACTCCAACTCCATATATTCCTGTTCGGGGAGAGAAAAATCGGAGAGAAGGATTCGTCGCGTTTTACGATACGGAGCCGCCGCCAAGCCCTAAACTCTCTCGGGAGGGCTGATCTGGAGTTTGTTCGGGGCTCCGGAGAGGTGAATCTGTTGCCATCGTCATCACTAACCTTCTTCCATCACCAATTTCATGATGCTCACCGTCGTGCTTGAGTAATTCCATCGTAGGCTTGCTGGACGGTGATGGATTGGATGAGATTTATCATGTAATCGCGTTAGTTTTGTTAGGGTTTGATCCCTAGTATCCACTATGTTCTGAGATTGATGTTGCTATGACTTTGCTATGCTTAATGCTTGTCACTAGGGCCCGAGTGCCATGAGTTCAGATCTGAACCTATTATGTTTTCATGAATATATGTGAGTTCTTGATCCTATCTTGCAAGTCTATAGTCACCTATTATGTGTTATGATCCGTTAACCCCGAAGTGACAATAATCGGGATCATTACTGGTGATGACCGTAGTATGAGGAGTTCATGTATTTACTATGTGTTAATGCTTTGGTCCGGTACTCTATTAAAAGGAGGCCTTAATATTCCTTAGTTTCCAATAGGACCCCACTGCCACGGGAGGATAGGACAAAAGATGTCATGCAAGTTCTTTTCCATAAGCACGTATGACTATATTCGGAATACATGCCTACATTACATTGATGAATTGGAGCTAGTCCTATGTCACCCTATGTTATAACTGTTGCATGATCGATTGCATCTGACATAATTCTCCATCACCGATCCAATGCCTACGAGCTTTTCATATATTGTTCTTCGCTTATTTACTTTTCCGTTGCTACTATTACAATCACTATAAAACCCAAAAATATTACTTTTGCTACCATTACCATTATTATCATATTACTTTGCTACTAAATACCTTGCTGCAGATATTAAATTTCCAGGTGTGGTTGAATTGACAACTCAACTGCTAATACTTAAGAATATTCTTTGGCTCCCCTTGTGTCGAATCAATACATTTGGGTTGAATACTCTACCCTCAAAAACGGTTGCGATCTCATATACTTGTGGGTTATCAAGACTATTTTCTGGCGCCGTTGCCGGGGAGCATAGCTCTATTCTTTGAGTCACTTGGGATTTATATCTGCTGGTCACTATGAAGAACTTGAAAGATCAAAGAACCAAGATTTTTCCCTCAACTACGAGGGGAGGTAAGGAACTGCCATCTAGCTCTGCACTTGATTCACCTTCTGTTTTGAGTAAACTTGCGACACCTACACATGCTATTAATTTTGATAGGTCACTTGTTATTGATGATGCCACTTCTGCTTTGCATGATACTTATGATGAAACTACTTCTATGCTTGATACTACTGTGCCATTAGGTGAATTTCTTGATAAACAACTTTCTAGGGCTAGAGAGAATGAAATTATTGAATCTGATAATATTGATGAAAGTGATGATTAAGATTCTCCCCCTAGATATGAATTGCCTGTTGTGTCTGAGGGTTATGTTATGGATGAAGAAACCGCTAGAGACTTTCTTGCTTGCAATGATAGATCTGATCTTAAGAAATTATTAGCTAATCTTAAAGAAAAGTCTTTGAATATGACCCTGCTTTTGCTACTTCACATATCTTTATTACTGATAAGGATTATGATTTCTCTGTCGATCCTGAGTTAATTACTTTGGTTGAATCTGGTCATTTTTATGGCTATGAATATGAAACTATTGTGGCACATCTTACTAAATTAAATGATATAGCCACCTTGTTTACTCATGATGAGAAAACTCGCTATTACTTTATCCTTAAGTTGTTTCCGTTCTCATTAAAGGGTGATGCTAAGACATGGTTTAATTCTATTGATCCTGGTTGTGTGCGTAGTCCCCAGGATATGATTTATTACTTCTGTGCTAAATATTTCCCCGCTCATAAGAAACAAGCTGCTTTAAGGGAAATATATAATTTTGTGCAAATTGAAGAAGAGAGTCTCCCACAAGCTTGGGGGAGGCTTCTCCGACTACTTAATGCTTTACCTGATCATCCTCTTAAGAAAAATGAAATACTTGATATCTTTTATAATAGACTAACCGATGCTTCCAGATACCACCTGAATAGTTGTGCTGGTTGTGTTTTCAGGAAAAGAACTATTGATCAAGCTGAATTGCTATTGAATAATATGTTGACTAATGAAAATAATTGGACACTTCCTGAACCAACTCCTAAGCCAACTCCGAAGAAAAGGGGTATTCTATTTCTCAGTCCTGAAGATATGCAAGAGGCAAAGAAATCTATGAAAGAAAAAGGTATTAAAGCTGAAGATGTTAAGAATTTACCATCTATTGAAGAAATACATGGTCTTGATAACCCGACACAGGTAGTAAAGATAAATTCTCTCTATAGGTTTGATAAATGTGAAATTCCATTTACTAAGTTTGCTAGCCAATGCTTGGATGAGTTTGATGACTTTATGGTTAAACAAGAAAATTTCAATGCTTATGTTGGTAGACAATTGAAACACAATGCTGATATGATTGAACACTTGAGTGATTATATGGCTAGTGTTAAAGGTGAACTTAAACTTATTAGTAAACATGCTTCTATGGTTACCACTCAAGTAGAACAAGTACTTAAAGCTCAGAATGATTTGCTCAATAAATTAAATAATAAGAAGAATGATAATGCTGTTAGAGTTATGACTAGAGGTGGTAAAATGACTCAGGAACCTTTGTATCCTGAGGGCCACCCTAAGAGAATTGAGCAAGATTCTCAGAGAACTAATGTAGATGCACCTCGTCCTTCTAAGAGGAAGAAAAATAAAAATGCTAGGACTTTGCATGCTTCTAGTGAACCCGTTGTTGACATACCTAAGAACCCCAATGATATTTCTATTTCTGATGCTGAAACACAATCTGGTAATGAACATGAACCTAGTGATAATATTAATGATGATGTTCATGTTGATGCTCAAACTAGTAATGATAATGATGTAGAGATTGAACCTGTTGTTGATCTTGATAACCCACAATCAAAGAATCAACATTATGATAAGAGAGACTTTGTTGCTAGAAAGCACGGTAAAGAAAGAGAACCATGGGTTCAGAAACCCATGCCTTTTCCTCCTAAACCATCCAAGAAAAAGGATGATGAGGATTTTGAGCGCTTTGCTGAAATGATTAGACCTATCTTTTTGCGTATGCGTTTGACTGATATGCTTAAAATGAACCCTTATGCTAAATATACGAAGGAAATTGTTACTAATAAAAGAAAGATACCGGAAGCTGAAATTTTCACCATGCTTGATAATTATACTTTTAAAGGTGGAATACCAAAGAAACTAGGAGATCCAGGAGTACCAACTATACCATGCTCCATTAGAAGAAACTATGTTAAAACTACTTTATGTGATCTTGGAGCCGGTGTTAGTGTTATGCCTCTCTCTTTATATCGTAGACTTGATTTGAATAAGTTGACGCCTACCAAAATATCTTTGCAAATGGCTGATAAATCAACTGCTATATCTGTCGGTATTTGTGAGGATGTGCCTGTTGTGGTTGCAAATGTTACTATTTTAACGGACTTTGTTATTCTTAATATTCCCGAGGACGATAGTATGTCTATTATTCTTGGAAGACCCTTTTTGAATACTGCAGGGGCTGTTATTGATTGCAGCAAAGGCAATGTCACATTTCATGTTAATGGTAATGAGCATACGGTACACTTTTCGAGGAAACAACCTCAAGTCCACAGTATCAATTCTATTGGAAAATTTTCAACAATTCTATTTGAGGTTTTGAATTTCCTCTTCCTACTGTCAAGAAGAAATATGATATTCTTATTGTGGGGGATGTGCATATCCCCGTTGAGGTAACCTAGTGTTATTCGAAAATTCTTCGGAATGAGTTTGTTAACAAGACCTGATCAACCTTGTTAGTGGATTCCTTTTGATGAGCATGAGATGCATGAAGTTAGAAAGCACAACTCTCTGTACCCTCCTTTTATTTTCTGTTATTTATATTAAATAAAGAAAAATAGCATTTTCTGTCTGTTTTCTGGATTATCCATGCAATAAAAAATACCCCAAAAATAAAAGTTCTCCGGATGCCCTGAAATTTAAATATGATTTTTTTCTAGAATATTTGAGAATATTTGGCACTGAGTACACAGCAGGGGGAGCAGCCACGTGCCCACGAGGGTGGAGGGCGCGCCCCCTGCCTCGTGGACCCCACGTGGGTCCCCTCCACTTATCCTAGCCACCACACACTCCTTCTTCCTCCCAAAAAATCACCAACCAACTCAAACCCGAGCTCTTGCTCATCTTGCTGCCATTTTCGATCTCCTTGCTCAAAGCTCCTCTCACAAAACTGCTTTGGGGGATTGTTCTTTGGTATGTGACTCCTCCAATGGTCCAAGTAGTTTTTGTTCTAGTGCTTTATTCATTGCATTTTTTTGTTGCTTAGGTGGCCTTGTTCTTGAGCTTGCATGTCAAATTTATATGCTCAAAAGTAGTTTTAATGCATGATATAGCCTCTAGATACTTGTAGGAGTAGTTGCTATCAATTTTATTGAGTTTGGTTCACTTTTATTTAAGTTACTAAAAATTTCAGAGGAAGAAATATGTTTAGGAAAATGTACCAAGGTGGTTCCTCAAGGAAGCAAGGCCTAAGGCCCGCAATACGCGAGCCGGACAATGAACTACCAGGAGATGCTCAAGTGTGGCCTTGTGAATGGCCGTCAGAGGACTTCATGGTTCGGATGGGATTAAGGAGGAATTTCAAGCATATGTGCGTAACGCCGATCTTGAGAGCTTCGTGGCAGATAAGTGTCGTCAATACCTCTATTTTAACTGATTCATTTGTGAGAAGAGTTAAATTTACATCATCACGCAATTCTCAATCTGTCCTATTTGATATTTATGGTAAATCTTATACCATGGACTTAGAAGATTTTAACACTGCTTGTAAACTCCCATAGTGGGGTAATGTTAGTGAACGTCGCAAATCTGAATATAAGGATTTTCTTGCTAGTATCATTATGGGGGAATCTAGGGAAATCACGCAAGCTACCATAGGAAGCATTCATTTTCCTGCCATACATTATTTTGCTCTCTTCATAGGTAGATGCATAAATGGTAAGGATGAGGCGTGTCATATGTGTGTTCCTGATCTTAGTGTTCACAAGAGTGTTGTATTAGGAGATAGACAATATAACTTAGGGGCCATTGTTGCACGTAGGTTGCATAATAATAGTATTGATGGAGATTTCTTTGTGGAATTTATGCAACCCGTTTAGCTGATTTTCTTAAGATACCCATACGTGGAGATGATATTGAGTTGCCTCCTACTTATCTAGATTATAATGCCATGGTTCGTCATCAGTTTGTTGAGAGGAACAATCAGTTCCTCCAGTACCGACTAATCTTCGACAGATGACGCACCTATCACATCGCTCTCCCTGCTCCTGCTTTCTTTGACTTTCAGGCAAAAGGGAGATATGTTATAACCAGGGATGAGGCGACCAAGTACAAGAGGAGGGCGGAGGCAGCTCGCCTCCAAGCTGCAGCTCATCAGGCAATTGTTGTTGCATCTCAGTATGACCCCAGCTACAACTTTGATCCATGGGCATAGACCAACTTAGGCCAAAAGCCTAAGCTTGGGGAGTACGTATTGCTCACCGACATTACATTTATGTTCACACACTCATGCCAGTTGTCGGTGCTCATACTTTTTCATTGTATTATCCATGATAGTTTATTTTCTTTTTAAGCTTTCTTCCTGTGTGTTTGAAAAACCTTAAGAAAAAACAAAAAAATTAGTTGTAGCTTTTAGTCAGTTTACTTTCCATGCCTGTAGTAGTATTTAAAATAAAAACCAAAAAGATTTCTCATTTTTCTTTTGATTGTTGAGAGCTTTCCTGCGTAAATAGTTTTGTTTTATTTCTTTCCTTTGGGGGCCGAGAGGAGAAGACTATAATGAAAATGTTAAGTGGCTCTCATATGCATTATTGTTGATCTAACAAAGAGCCCATATTACCTTGTCTTCTCTCTTGAATTGAATGCTTGCAGATTCCAGCTTAGTCCAATGCATGTGCACTATTATTATTATCCACACCGTTCAGTCATGCAAGTGAAAGGCAATAATGACGATATATGATGAATTGATTGAGATGAGAAAAGCTGGTATGAACTCGACCTCTCTTGTTTTTGTAAATATGATTAGTCCATCATTCCTGATTCAGCCTATTATGAAAGAAACATGTTTGCAATGACAATTAGAGGTTATAGTTGCTTATGCCATGCTTAATTAGCTAGGAGTTTATAATGGTTTACCTTGCGTGCCAGCATGCTATTAAAATGGTTGTGATGTGGTATGATAGGGTGGTATCCTCCTT
Source organism: Triticum aestivum (assembly GCF_018294505.1). Taxonomy (NCBI): domain Eukaryota; kingdom Viridiplantae; phylum Streptophyta; class Magnoliopsida; order Poales; family Poaceae; genus Triticum; species Triticum aestivum. The sequence continues at coordinate 537,369,387 of NC_057797.1, forward strand.
TGAATGATTCGAGTGGCTTGACTTGGCACATGTTCACGTATGTAGTTGAAACAAAATCAACATAGCCTCTACGATATTTATGTTCATGGTGCATTATATCCTACTCATGCTTGCATTCGGTGTTGATTAATTTTAATGCATGTTCATGACTGTTGTCGCTCTCTAGCTGGTCGCTTCCTAGTCTCTTTCTAGCCTTCACCTGTACTAAGCGGGAATACTGCTTGTGCATCCAATTCCATAAACCCCAAAGTTATTCCATATGAGTCCACCATACCTACCTATATACGGTATCTACCTGCCGTTCCAAGTAAATTTGTATGTGCCAAACTCTAAACCTTCAAATAAACATTATGTTTTGTATGCTCGAATAGCTCATGTATCAACTAGGGTTGTCTATATCCTCCATGCTAGGCGGGTTATTCTCAAGAGGAGTGGACTCCGCTCCTCACTCACGAGAAAATGGCTTGTCACCAGGATGCCCAGTCCCATGCTTAAATCAAATCAAAATAATTGCAAACAAAACTCCCCCGAGATTGTTGTTAGTTGGAGGCACCCGTTGTTTCGTGCAAGCCATGGATTGATGCTTGTTGGTGGTGGGGGAGTATAAAATTTACCATTCTGCTTGGGAACCGCCTATAATGTGTGTAGCATGGACGATATCGAGATCTCTCGGTTGTTATGTTGACAATGAAAGTATACCGCTCAAAATATTATTCATCTCTATTTCAAAACCGAGCTCTGGCACCTCTACAAATCCCTTCTTCCCTCTACGAACGGCCTATCCATTTACTTTTATGTTGATTCATCACCCTCTTATTAAAAAGCACCAGTTGGAGAGCACCACTGCCATTTGCATCCATTACTGTTAGTTCACATTGAGTATGACTTGACTGGATCTCTTTTACCATGAATTACAATGTCTAGTCAGTCCTTGATCTTTAAAGGTGCTCTGCATTTATGTTTTGCGGTCTTAGAAAGGGCTAGTGACATACCATCTTTTTATATCATATTATGATTGTTTTGAGAAAGTGTTGTCATCCGAGATTTATTATTATTGCTCGCTAGTTGATTATGTCATTGATATGAGTAAACATGAGACCTAAGTGTTATTGGGAATATGGTTAGTTCATAATCTTTCCTGAAAACTTGAATGTCGGCTTTACATATTTACACAACAAGAGCAAACAGAGTTTGTAAAAGTTTTTCTTTATCACTTTTAGTTTATCAACTGAATTGCTTGAGGACAAGCAAATGTTTAAGCTTGGGGGAGTTGATACGTCTCCGTCGTATATACTTTTCCAAACACTTTTGACCTTGTTTTGGACTCTAACTTGCATGATTTGAATGGAACTAACCCGAACTAACGTTGTTTTTAGAAGAATTGCCATGGTGTTATTTTTGTGCAGAAATAAAAGTTCTCGGAATGACCTGAAAATCAACGGATATTATTTTTGAAATATATAAAAAATATTGGAAGAAGAATCGACGTCAGGGGGCCCACACCCTGTCCACGAGGGTGGGGCGCGCCTACCCCCTGGGCGCGCCCCCTGCCTCGTGGGCCCCCTAACGCTCCACCGACCTCAACTCCAACTCCATATATTCGTGTTCGGGGAGAAAAAATCAGAGAGAAGGATTCATCGTGTTTTACAATACGGAGCCGCCGCCAAGCCCTAAACTCTCTCGGGAGGGCTGATTTGGAGTCTGTTCGGGGCTCTGGAGAGGGGAATCCGTCGCCATCGTCATCATCAACCTTCCTCCATCACCAATTTCATGATGCTCACCACCGTGCTTGAGTAATTCCATCGTAGGCTTGCTGGACGGTGATGGATTGGATGAGATTTATCATGTAATCGCGTTAGTTTTGTTAGGGTTTGATCCCTAGTATCCACTATGTTCTGAGATTGATGTTGCTATGACTTTGCTATGCTTAATGCATGTCACTAGGGCCCGAGTGCCATGAGTTCAGATCTGAACCTATTATGTTTTCATGAATATATGTGAGTTCTTGATCCTATCTTGCAAGTCTATAGTCACCTATTATGTGTTATGATCCGTTAACCCCGAAGTGACAATAATTGGGATCATTACCGGTGATGACCATAGTATGAGGAGTTCATGTATTTACTATGTGTTAATGCTTTGGTCCGGTACTCTATTAAAAGGAGGCCTTAATATTCCTTAGTTTCCAATAGGACCCCACTGCCCCGGGAGGATAGGACAAAAGATGCCATGCAAGTTCTTTTCCATAAGCACGTATGACTATATTCAGAATACATGCCTACATTACATTGATGAATTGGAGCTAGTCCTATGTCACCCTATGTTATAACTGTTGCATGATCGATTGCATCCGACATAATTCTCCATCACCGATCCAATGCCTACGAGCTTTTCATATATTGTTCTTCGCTTATTTACTTTTCCGTTGCTACTGTTACAATCACTATAAAACCCAAAAAAATTACTTTTGCTACCATTACCATTATTATCATATTACTTTGCTACTAAATACCTTACTGCAGATATTAAGTTTCCAGGTGTGGTTGAATTGACAACTCAGCTGCTAATACTTGATAATATTCTTTGGCTCCCCTTGTGTCGAATCAATAAATTTGGGTTGAATACTCTACCCTCGAAAACTATTGCGATCCCATATACTTGTGGGTTATCAGTACGAAACCACCTTCTTCTGGGCAATCATCCATGACTCAAACTTCTTATCTTTTTCTTCCTACATACCATCACTTCATTCTTCATGAGAATGTCTCATCAAACCACACACCTTACAGAAAACAACACTTTCTCATACTTAACTGACAGCCATTTCCTTCCTTCAACCTTTAATGTTAAGCATGTTAACCCCTTAGCCACCTTCATTCTTACCCTGACACGATATAGTCCCCTTCATACAACAAATTTTGTGTCATCTGGACCTCTAACCCTTCCAATTCTCTTGGTTAGTTCATCTATGAGTGATTCCTGCCTGTAATACTTCGGGGACATTGTGGTTTGAGCGCATAGGTATAACCACCCAAGCACCACTTTGGATGGATCTGTCACCTCGCCATAATTCCCGATCATCACCTCTAGGCCCCCAAAGAGCCAAGGAACCCCCTCCCTCGTACCACCTTCTTCCAGTCTTCCAGACAAAGCATCTGAAAGATGAACACATTATTCACCACTTCTTTGCAGTTCAGCACGCGCTCCAGCCCCCATACAAATTTAAGCATCTCAACAACATCGATGAATTGAAGAGTTTGTTAGTTATATCACCTTCCCGATTGCAACCCATCACATTGCCTGTGCAAAACCTTTCACTTGTTCCTCTCCTACTACAACAATATCACGCTACTCGTCCTTGAGATTAAAGGTGTCACAACATATCCTACAAATTCACCTCTCCTCGCGTGGCCCTAGAGAAGGAGCCCTCCAACGCCATCTTGTCAATGACCCCGACAAAAGGTGGAGACAAGACCATCCTGTTGGGAAACATAGCATGCAATTTCAAAAAAACCTACGCTCACGCAAGATCTATCTAGAAAATGCATAGCAACGAGAGGGGAAGAGCGTGTCCACGTACCCTCGTAGACCGAAAGCGGAAGCGTTTGATAACGCGGTTGATGTAGTCGAACTTCTTCTCGTTCCGACTGATCAAGCACCGAACGTACGACACCGCCGAGTTCTGCACATGTTCAGCTCGATGACGTCCCTCAAACTCTTGATCCAGCAAAGTGTTGAGGGAGATTTCCGTCAGCATGATGGCGTGGTGACGGTGATGGTGAAGTGATCCGCGCAGGGCTTCTCCTAAGCACTACGAAGATATGACCGGAGGCGTAAACTGTGGAGGGGATGCCACACATGGCAAACAATTGTTGGTGTGTGTTCTAGGCGCCCCCTCCCCACATATATATAGGTGGGAGGGGGAGGGGAGCTGCCATGGGGCGCCCAAAGTAGGAGGAATCCTACTTGGGCCCCTAGTCCAATTCGGCCCCCTTTCCTTATTACCAGAAGGGCGAAAAGGGAAGAGAGGGGGATGAAGGAAAGGGGGGCCGAACCCCCTCCCCCTTCTCCTATTCGGCCTCCTTCCTTGGGGGCGCACCAACACTTGTGGGCTGGTGTACTCCCCTCCTATGGCCCATAAGGCCCATTAATCACCCGGGGGGTTCTGGTAACCCCCCCGGTACTCCGATATGTACCCGGTACACCCCGAAACACTTCCTGTGTCCGAATATCATCGTCCTATATATGAATCATTACCTCTCGACCATTTCCAGACTCCTCATCATGTCCGTGATCTCATCCGGAACTCCGAACAACATTCGGTCACCAAATCACATAACTCATATAATACAAAATCGACATCGAAAGTTAAGCGTGCGGACCCTACGGGTTCGAGAATTATGTAGACATGAGTCCGGTAAATAACCAATAGCGGAACCTGGATGCTCATATTGGTTCCCACATATTCTACGAAGATATTTATCGATCGTACCATGATGACAACATACGTTATTCCCTTTGTCATCGGTAAGTTACTTGCCCGAGATTCGATCGTGGATATCTTCATACCTAGTTCAATCTCGTTACCGGCAAGTCTCTTTACTCGTTCCGTAATACATCATCCAACAACTAACTCATTAGTCACATTGGTTGCAAGGCTTCTTATGATGTGTATTACTATACTTGGCCAAACCTCGGGCCGGGCCTAGCCAAGCCCGAGATAAAAAAACTTGGGCCCGAGCCCGGCCCGGCCCAGCCATCGGGCCTAGTTTTTGGGCCCAAGCCCGGCCCAAACACGCAAAAGCCCACCGGGCCTCGGGCCGGGCCCCTTCAAAAAACTGCAAAAGTGAAGGGCCCGGGCCCGGCCAGGCCATCGGGCTCAAAATCTAGGCCCGAGCCCGGCCCGGGAGCAGCGTCGGGCCAGGTCGGGTCGGGCTTTTTGAAGGAAATATGCCCTAGAGGCAATAATAAAGTTACTATTTATTTCCTTATTTCATGATAAATGTTTATTATTCATGCTAGAATTGTATTAACCGGAAACATAATACATGTGTGAATACATAGACAAACAAAGTGTCACTAGTATGCCTCTACTTGACTAGCTCGTTGATCAAAGATGGTTATGTTTCCTAACCATAGACATGAGTTGTCATTTGATTAACGGGATCACATCACTAGGAGAATGATGTGATTGACTTGACCCATTCCGTTAGCATAGCACTTGATCGTTTAGTTTGTTGCTATTGCTTTCTTCATGACTTATACATGTTCCTATGACTATGAGATTATGCAACTCCCATTTGCCGGAGGAACACTTTGTGTGCTACCAAACGTCACAACGTAACTGGGTGATTATAAAGGAGCTCTACAGGTGTCTCCAAAGGTACATGTTGGGTTGGCGTATTTCGAGATTAGGATTTGTCACTCCGATTGTCGGAGAGGTATCTCTGGGCCCTCTCGGTAATGCACATCACATAAGCCTTGCAAGCATTGCAACTAATGAGTTAGTTGCGAGATGATGTATTACGAAACAAGTAAAGAGACTTGCCGGTAACGAGATTGAACTAGGTATTCATATACCAACGATCGAATCTCGGGCAAGTAACATACCGATGACAAAGGGAACAACGTATGTTGTTATGCGGTCTGACAGATAAAGATCTTCGTAGAATATGTGGGAGCCAATATGATCATTCAGGTTCCGCTATTGGTTATTGATCGGAGACGTGTCTCGGTCATGTCTACATTGTTCTCGAACCCGTAGGGTTCGCACGCTTAAGGTTTCGATGACAGTTATATTATGAGTTTATGAGTTTTGATGTACCGAAGGAGTTCGGAGTCCTGGATGAGATCGGGGACATGACGAGGAGTCTCGAAATGGTCGAGACGTAAAGATCGATATATTGGACGACTATATTCGGACATCGGAAAGGTTCCGAGTGATTCGGGTATTTTCGGAGGTACCGGGGAGTTACGGGAATACGAGGAAGAAGCAATGGGCCTTAATGGGCCTTAGTGGGAAGGACCAGGAGGTGGCGCGCGCCCCTCCCAAGCCCAGTCCGAATTGGACAAGGGGTTTGGGGCGCGGCCCCTCTCTCCCTTCCTTCCCCTCTTCCCCCCTTTCCCCCCTTCTCCTAGTTGGACTAGGAAAGGAGGAAACCTACTCCAACTAGGAGTAGGAATCCTACTCCCTGGCGCGTCCCTCCTAGGGCCGGCCTCCTCCCCCTTGCTCCTTTATATACGGGGGCAGGGGGCACCCCAAAGACACACAAGTTGATCTCCAAGATCGTTCTCTTAGCCGTGTGCGGTGCCCCCCTTCACCATAGTCCTCGATAATATTGTAGCGGTGCTTAGGCGAAGCCCTGCGACGGTAGAACATCAAGATTGTCACCATGCCGTCGTGTTGACGAAACTCTTCCCCGGCACTTTGCTAGATCGGAGTCCGGGGATCGTCATCGAGCTGAATGTGTGCTAGAACTCAGAGGTGTCGTAGTTTCGGTGCTTGATCGGTCGGGCCGTGAAGACGTACGACTACATCAACCGCGTTGTGCTAACGCTTCCGCTTTCGGTCTACGAGGGTACATGGACAACACTCTCCCCTCTCGTTGCTATGCATCACCATGATCTTGCATGTGCGTAGGATTTTTTTTGAAATTACTATGTTCCCCAACAGTGGTATCAGAGCCTAGGTTTTATGCGTTGATGTTGTGCACGAGTAGAACACAAGTGAGTTGTGGGCGATATAAGTCATACTGCTTACCAGCATGTCATACTTTGGTTCGGCGGTATTGTTGGATGAAGCGACCCAGACCGACATTACGCGTATGCTTACGCAAGACTGGTTCTACCGACGTGCTTTGCACACAGGTGGCTGGCGGGTGTCAGTTTCTCCAACTTTAGTTGAACCAAGTGTGGCTACGCCCGGTCCTTGCGAAGGTTAAAACAGCACCAACTTGACAAACTATCGTTGTGGTTTTGATGCGTAGGTAAGAACGGTTCTTGCTAAGCCCGTAGCAGCCACGTAAAACTTGCAACAACAAAGTAGAGGACGTCTAACTTGTTTTTGCAGGGCATGTTGTGATGTGATATGGTCAAGACTTGATGAGATATAAGTTGTTGTATGACATGATCATGTTTTGTTGAAGTTATCGACAACTGGCAAAATCCTTATGGTTGTCTCTCGATTGCATAAGATGCAAGTGCCCAATAATTGCTTTACTTTATCGCTATGCGATAGCAATAGTTGCAAGAGCAATTGTTGGCGAGAAAACCATGTGACGACACATTGATATAGATCAAGATGATGGAGATCATGGTGTCATGCCGGTGACGATATAGATCATAACAGTACTTTGGAGATGGAGATCAAAGGCGCAAGATGATGATGGACATATCATGTCACATATTTTGATTGCATATGATGTTTATCTTTTATACATCTTATTTTTGCTTAGTTTGGCGGTAGCATTTTAAGATGATCTCTCACTAATTATCAAGAAGTGTTCTCCCTGAGTATGCGCCGTTGGGAAAGTTCTTCGTGCTGAGACACCACGTGATGATCGGGTGTGATAGGCTCTATGTTCAAATACAACAGGTGCAAAACAGTTGCACATGCGGAATACTCAGGTTAAACTTGACGAGCCTAGCATATACAGATATGGCCTCGGAACACGGAGACCGAAAGGTCGAACGTGAATCATATAGTAGATATGATCAACATAGTGATGTTCACCATTGAAAACTACTCCATCTCACGTGATGATCGGACATGGTTTAGTTGATTTGGATCACGTGATCACTTAGATGACTAGAGAGATGTCTGTCTAAGTGCGAGTTCTTAAGTAATATGATTAATTGAACTTAAATTTATCATGAACTTAGTCCTGGTAGTATTTTGCAAATCATGTTGTAGATCAATAGCTCGCGTTGTTGCTTCCCTGTGTTTATTTCGATATGCTCCTAGAGAAAATGATGCGGATTGGATCCATGATCTGAGGTTTATACTCATTGCTGCACAGAAGAATTATGTCCTTGATGCACCGCTAGGTGACAGACCTATTGCAGGAGCAGATACAGACGTTATGAACGTTTGGCTAGCTCAATATGATGACTACTTGATAGTTTAGTGCACCATGCTTAATGACTTAGAATCGGGACTTCAAAGACGTTTTGAATGTCATGGACCATATGAGATGTTCCAGGAGTTAAAGTTAATATTTCAAGCAAATACCCGAGTTGAGAGATATGAAGTTTTCAACAAGTTCTATAGCTAAAAGATGGAGGAGAATCGCTCAACTAGTGAGCATGTGCTCAGATTGTCTGGGTACTACAATCGCTTGAATCAAGTGGGAGTTAATCTTCCAGATAAGATAGTGATTGACAGAATTCTCTAGTCACCATCACCAAGTTAGTAGAACTTCGTGATGAACTATAGTATGCAAGGGATGACGAAAACGACTCCCGAGCTTTTCACGATGATGAAATCGATGAAGGTAGAAATCAAGAAAGAGCATCAAGTGTTGATGGTTGACAAGACCACTAGTTTCAAGAAAAGGGCAAAGGAAAGAAGAGGAACTTCAAGAAGAACGGCAAGCAAGTTGCTACTCAAGTGAAGAAGCCCAAGTCTGATCCTCAGCCTGAGACTAAGTGCTTCTACTGCAAAGGGACTGGTCACTGGAAGTGGAACTACTCCAAGTATTTGGCGGATAAGAAGGATGGCAAAGTGAACAAAGGTATATTTGATATACATGTTATTGATGTGTGCTTTACTAGTGTTTATAGCAACCCCTCAGTATTTGATACTAGTTCAGTTGCTAAGATTAGTAACTCGAAACGGGAGTTGCGGAATAAACAGAGACTAGTTAAGGGTGAAGTGACGATGTGTGTTGGAAGTGGTTCCAAGATTGATATGATCATCATCGCACCCTCCCTATAATTTCGGGATTAGTGTTGAACCTAAATAAGTGTTATTTGGTGTTTGCGTTGAGCATGAATATGATATGATCATGTTTATTGCAATACGGTTATTCATTTAAGTTGGAGAACAATTGTTGTTCTGTTTACATGAATAAAACCTTATATGATTACACACCCAATGAAAATGGTTCATTGGATCTCGATCGTAGTGATACACATATTCATAATATTGAAGCCAAAAGATGCAAAGTTAATAATGATAGTGCAACTTATTTGTGGCACTACCGTTTAGGTCATATTGGTGTAAAGCGCATGAAGAAACTCCATGCTGACGGACTTTTGGAATCACTTGATTATGAATCACTTGATGCTTGCGAACCATGCCTCATGGGAAAGATGACTAAGACTCCATTCTCTGGAACAATGGAGCGAGCAACTGACTTATTGGAAATAATACATACTGATGTATGCGATCCGATGAGTGTTGGAGCTCGCGGCGGGTATCGTTATTTTCTGACCTTCACAGATGATTTGAGCAGATATGGGTATATCTACTTGATGAAACATAAGTCTGAAACATTTGAAAAATTCAAAGAATTTCAGAGTGAAGTGGAAAATCATCGTAACAAGAAAATAAAGTTTCTATGATCTGATCGTGGAGAAGAGTATTTGAGTTACGAGTTTGGTCTTCAGTTAAAACAATGTCAAATAGTTTCACTACTCATGCCACCTGGAACACCACAGCATAATGGTGTGTCTGAACGTCATAACCGTACTTTATTGGATATAGTGCAATCTATGATGTTTATTTCCGATTTACCACTATCATTTTGAGGGTTATGCATTAAAGACAACTGCATTCACGTTAAAAAGGGCACCATCTAAGTCCGTTGAGACGACACAATCTGAACTGTGGTTTGGCAAGAAACTAAAGTTGTCATTTCTTAAAGTTTGGGGTTGTGATGCTTATGTGAAAAAGTTTCATCCTGATAAGCTCAAACCCAAATCGGAGAAATGTGTCTTCATAGGATACCCAAAGGAGACAATTGGGTACACCTTCTATCATAGATCCGAAGGCAAGATATTCGTTGCTTAGAATGGATCCTTTCTAGAGAAGGAGTTTCTCTCGAAAGAAGTGAGTGGGAGGAAAGTAGAACTTGATGAGGTAACTGTACCTGCTCCCTTATTGGAAAGTAGTTCATCACAGAAAACGGTTTCTATGACACCTGCACCAATTAGTGAGGAAGTTAATGATGATGATCATGAAACTTCAGATCAAGTTATTACTGAACCTCGTAGATCAACCAGAGTAAGATCCGCACCAGAGTGGTACGGTAATCCTATTCTGGAAATCATGCTACTAGATCATGATGAACCTACGAACTATGAAGAAGCGATGGTGAGCCCATATTCCGCAAAATGGCTTGAAGCCATGAAATCTGAGATGGGATCCATGTATGAGAACAAAGTATGGACTTTGGTTGACTTGCCCGATGATCAGCAAGCCATTGAGATTAAATGGATCTTCAAGAGGAAGACAGACGCTGATAGTAGTGTTACTATCTACAAAGCTAGACTTATCGAAAAAGGTTTTCGGCAAGTTCAAGGGATTGACTACGATGAGACCTTCTCACCCGTAGCGATGCTTAAGTCTATCCGAATCATGTTAGCAATTCCTGCATTTTATGAAATCTGGCAAATGGATAACAAAACTGCAATCCTCAATGGATTTCTTAAAGAAGAGTTGTATATGATGCAACCAGAAGGTTTTGTCAATCCTAAAGGTGTTAACAAAAATATGCAAGCTCCAGCGATCCATCTATGGACTAGTACAAGCATCTTGGAGTTGGAATATACGCTTTGATGAGTTAATCAAAGCATATAGTTTTATACAGACTTGCAGTGAAGCCTGTATTTACAAGAAAGTGAGTGGGAGCACTGCAGCATTTCTGCTAAGTATATGTGAGTGACATATTGTTGATCGGAAATAATGTAGAATTATTCTGTAAAGCATAAAGAAGTGTTTGAAAGGAGTTTTTCAAAGAAAGACCTCGGTGAAGCTGCTTACATATTGAGAATCAAGATCTATAGAGATAGATCAAGACGCTTGATAAGTTTTTTCGATGAGTACATACCTTGACAAGATTTTGAAGTAGTTCAAAATGGAACAGTCAAAGAAAGAGTTCTTGCCTGTGTTACAAGGTGTGAAATTGAGTAAGACTCAAAGCCCGACCACGGTAGAAGATAGAAAGAGAATGAAAGTCATTCCCTATGCCTCAGCCATAGGTTCTATAAAGTATGCCATGCTATGTACCAGATCTATCGTATACCCTACACTGATTTTGTCAAGGGAGTAAAATAGTGATCTAGGAGTAGATCACTGGACATCGGTCAAAATTATCCTTAGTGGAATAAGGATATGTTTCTCGATTATGGAGGTGACAAAAGGTTCGTCATAAAAGGGTTATGTCGATACAAGTTTTTGACACTGATCCGGATGACTCTAAGTCTTCATCCGGATACATATTGAAAGAGGGAGCAAATAGCTAAAGGAGCTCCGTGCAGAGCATTGTAGACATAGAAATTTGCAAAATACATACGGATCTGAATTTTGGCAGACTCGTTGACTAAGCTTCTCTCACAAACAAAACATGATCACACCTTAGTACTCTTTGGGTGTTAATCACATATAGATGTGAACTAGATTACTGACTCTAGCAAACCCTTTGAGTGTTGGTCACGTGACGATGTGAATTATGGGTGTTAATCACATGGTGATGTGAACTATTGATGTTAAATCACATGGCGATGTGATCTAGATTATTGACTCTAGTGCAAGTGGGAGACTGAAGGAAATATGCCCTAGAGGCAATAATAAAGTTATTATTTATTTCCTTATTTCATGATAAATGTTTATTATTCATGCTAGAATTGTATTAACCGGAAACATAATACATGTGTGAATACATAGACAAACAAAGTGTCACTAGTATGCCTCTACTTGACTAGCTCGTTGATCAAAGATGGTTATGTTTCCTAACCATAGACATGAGTTGTCATTTGATTAACGGGATCACATCATTAGGAGAATGATGTGATTGACTCGACCCATTCCGTTAGCATAGCACTTGATCGTTTAGTTTGTTGCTATTACTTTCTTCATGACTTATAAATGTTCCTATGACTATGAGATTATGCAACTCCCGTTTGCCGGAGGAACACTTTGTGTGCTACCAAACGTCACAACGTAACTGGGTGATTATAAAGGAGCTCTACAGGTGTCTCCAAAGGTACATGTTGGGTTGGCGTATTTCGAGATTAGGATTTGTCACTCCGATTGTCGGAGAGGTATCTCTGGGCCCTCTCGGTAATGCACATCACATAAGCCTTGCAAGCATTGCAACTAATGAGTTAGTTGTGAGATGATGTATTACGAAACGAGTAAAGAGACTTGTCGGTAACGAGATTGAACTAGGTATTGAGATACCGACGATCGAATCTCGGGCAAGTAACATACCGATGACAAAGGGAACAACGTATGTTGTTATGCGGTCTGATCGATAAAGATCTTCGTAAAATATGTGGGAGCCAATATGAGCATTCAGTTTCCGCTATTGGTTATTGACCGGAGACGTGTCTCGGTCATGTCTACATTGTTCTCGAATCCGTAGGGTCCGCACGCTTAAGGTTTCGATGATAGTTATATTATGAGTTTATGAGTTTTGATGTACCAAAGGAGTTCGTAGTCCCGGATGAGATTGGGGACATGACAAGGAGTCTCAAAATGATCGAGACGTAAAGATCGATATATTGGACGACTATATTCGGACATCGGAAAGGTTCCGAGTGATTCGGGTATTTTCGGAGGTACCGGGGAGTTACGGGAATACGAGGAAGAAGCAATGGGCCTTAATGGGCCTTAGTGGGAAGGACCAGGAGGTGGCGCGCGCCCCTCCCAAGCCCAGTCCGAATTGGACAAGGGGTTTGGGGCGCGGCCCCTCTCTCCCTTCCTTCCCCTCTTCCCCCCTTTCCCCCCTTCTCCTAGTTGGACTAGGAAAGGAGGAAACCTACTCCAACTAGGAGTAGGAATCCTACTCCCTGGCGCGTCCCTCCTAGGGCCGGCCTCCTCCCCCTTGCTCCTTTATATACGGGGGCAGGGGGCACCCCAAAGACACACAAGTTGATCTCCAAGATCGTTCTTTTAGCCGTGTGCGGTGCCCCCCTCCACCATAGTCCTCGATAATATTGTAGCGGTGCTTAGGCGAAGCCCTACGACGGTAGAACATTAGGATTGTCACCACGCCGTCGTGTTGACGGAACTCTTCCCCGACACTTTGCTGGATCGGAGTCCGGGGATCGTCATCGAGCTGAACGTGTGCTAGAACTCGGAGGTGCCGTAGTTTCGGTGCTTGATCGGTCGGGCCGTGAAGACGTACGACTACATCAACCGTGTTGTGCTAACGCTTCCGCTTTCGGTCTACGAGGGTACGTGGACAACACTCTCCCCTCTCGTTGCTATGCATCACCATGATCTTGCATGTGCATAGGAATTTTTTTGAAATTAATATGTTCCCCAACACTTTTTCGGATGGGCCGGCCGAGCTAGGCTGCCCATGGCCAAGACTATGTATTACCGAGAGGGCCCAGAGATACCTCTCCGATACTCTGAGTGACAAATCCTAATCTCGATCTATGTCAACCCAACAAACACCTTCGAAGGTACCTATAGAGCATATTTATAATCACCCAGTTACGTTGTGACGTTTGATACCACACAAGACATTCCTCCGGTGTCCGGGAGTTGCATAATCTCATAGTCAAAGGAATATGTATATGACATGAACAAAGCAATAGCAATAAAACTGAATGATCAATATGCTAAGATAACAGATGGGTCTTGTCCATCACATCATTCTCCTAATGATGTGATCCAGTTCATCAAATGACAACACATGTCCATGGTTAGGAAACTTAACCATGTATGATTAACGAGCTAGTCTAGTAGAGGCTTATGAGGGACACGGTGTTTTGTCTATGTATCCACACATGTATCAAGTTTCCGGTTAATACAATTCTAGCATGAATAATAAACATTTACTTGGGCCCCTAGTCCAATTCGGCCCCCTTTCCTTATTACTTGAAGGGCGAAAAGGGAAGAGAGGGGGGAGGAAGGAAAGGGGGGTCGAACCCCCTCCCCCTTCTCCTATTCGGCCTCCTTCCTTAGGGGGCGGGGGGGCGCACCAACACTTGTGGGCTGGTGTGCTCCCCTCCTATGGCCCATAAGGCCCATTAATCCCCCGGGGGGGTTCTGGTAACCCCCCGGTACTCCGATATGTACCCGGTACACCCCGAAACACTTCCTTTGTCCGAATATCATCGTCTTATATATGAATCTTTACCTCTCGACCATTTCGAGACTCCTCATCATGTCTGTGATCTCATCAGGAACTCCGAACAACATTCGGTCATAAAATCACATAACTCATATAATACAAAATCGTTATCAAACGTTAAGCGTGCGAACCCTACGAGTTCGAGAATTATGTAGACATGAGTCTGGTCAATAGCCAATAGCGGAACCTGGATGCTAGTTCCCACATATTCTACGAAGATCTTTATCGATCGTACTGTAATGACAACATACGTTATTTTCTTTTTCATCGGTAAGTTACTTTCCCGAGATTCGATCATGGATATCTTCATACCTAGTTCAATCTCGTTACCGGCAAGTCCCTTTACTCGTTCTGTAATACATCATCCGGCAACTAACTCATTAGTCACATTGATTGCAAGGCTTCTTATGATGTGTATTACTATACTTGGCCAAACCTCGGGCCGGGCCTAGCCAAGCCCGAGCCAAAAAACCTGGGCCCAAGCCCGGCTCGGCCCGACCATCGGGCCTAGTTTTTGGGCCCAAGCCCGACCCGAACACGCAAAAGCCTGGTGGGCCCCGGGCCTCGGGCCAGGCCCCTTCAGAAAACTTCAAAAATGACGGGCCCAGGCCCGGCCCGGCCAGGCCATAGGGCTCAAAATCTAGGCCTGAGCCCGGCCCGGGAGCAGCGTCGGGCAGGGCCGGGTCGGGCTTTTTCGGGCCGGGCCGCCCGAGCCGGGCTGCCCATGGCCAGGACTATGTATTACCGAGAGGGCCCAGAGATACCTCTCTGATACTCCGAGTGACAAATCCTAATCTCGATCTATGTCAACCCAACAAACACCTTCGGAGATACCTATAGAGCATATTTATAATCACCCAGTTACGTTGTGACGTTTGATACCACACAAGGCATTCCTCCGGTGTCCGAGAGTTGCATAATCTCATAGTCAAAGGAATATGTATATGACATGAAGAAAGCAATAGCAATAAAACTAAACGATCAATATGCTAAGATAACGGATGGGTCGTGTCCATCACATCATTCTCCTAATGATGTGATCCAGTTCATCAAATGACAACACATGTCCATGGTTAGGAAACTTAATCATCTATGATTAACGAGCTAGTCTAGTAGAGGCTTATCGGGGACGCGGTGTTTTGTCTATGTATCCACACATGTATCAAGTTTCCGGTTAATACAATTCTAGCATGAATAATAAACATTTACTTGGGCCCCTAGTCCAATTCGGCCCCCCTTTCCTTATTACCAGAAGGGCGAAAAGGGATGAGAGGGGGGAGGAAGGAAAGGGGGGCCGAACCCCCTCCCCCTTCTCCTATTCGGACTCCTTCCTTAGGGGGGGGGGGGCGCACCAACATTTGTGGGCTGGTGTGCTCCCCTCCTATGGCCCATAAGGCCCATTAATCCCCCGGGGGGTTCTGGTAACCCCCCGGTACTCTGATATGTACCCGGTACACCCCGAAACACTTCCTGTGTCCGAATATCATCGTCATATATATGAATCTTTACCTCTTGACCATTTCGAGACTCCTCATCATGTCTGTGATCTCATCCGGAACTCCGAACAACATTCGGTCACCAAATCACATAACTCATATAATACAAACTCGTCATTGAACGTTAAGCGTGCGGACCCTACGGGTTCGAGAATTATGTAGACATGAGTCCGGTCAATAACCAAGAGCGGAACCTGGATGCTCATATTGGTTCCCACATATTCTACAAAGATCTTTATTGATCGTACCGTAATGACAACATACGTTATTCCTTTTATCATCGGTAAGTTACTTGCCCGAGATTCGATCGTGGATATCTTCATACCTAGTTCAATCTCGTTACCCGCAAGTCTCTTTACTTGTTCCGTAATACATCATCCGACAACTAACTCATTAGTCACATTGATTGCAAGGTTTCTTATGATGCGTATTACTATACTTGGCAAAACCTCGGGTCGGGCCTAGCCAAGCCCGAGCCAAAAAACCTGGGCCCGAGCCCGGCTCGGCCCGGCCATCGGGCCTAGTTTTTGGGCCCAAGCCTGACCCGAACATGCTAAAGCCCGTCGGGCCTCGGGCTGGGCCCCTTCAGAAAACTGCAAAAATGATGGGCCCGGGCCCGGCCCGGCCAGGCCATCGGGCTCAAAATCTAGGCCCGAGCCCGGCCCGGGAGCAGCGTCGGGCCGGGCCAGGTCGGGCTTTTTCGGGCCGGGCTGCCCATGGCCAGGACTATGTATTACCGAGAGGGCCCAGAGATACCTCTCCGATACTCCGAGTGACAAATCTTAATCTCGATCTATGTCAACCCTACAAACATCTTCGGAGATAACTATAGAGCATATTTATAATCACCCAATTACGTTGTGATGTTTGATACCACACAAGACATTCCTCCGGTGTCCGGGAGTTGCATAATCTCATAGTCAAAGAAATATGTATATGACATGAAGAAAGCAATAGCAATAAAACTGAACGATCAATATGCTAAGATAACGGATGGGTCTTATCCATCACATCATTCTCCTCATGATGTGATACAATTCATCAAATGACAATACATGTCCATGGTTAGGAAACTTAACCATCTTTGATTAACGAGCTAGTCTAGTAGAGGCTTATCAGGGACACGGTGTTTTGTCTATGTATCCACGCATGTATCAAGTTTATGGTTAATACAATTCTAGCGTGAATAATAAACATTCATCATGATATAAGGAAATATAAAATAACAATTTTATTATTGCCTCTAGGGCATATTTCGTTCACATCCGAGCATCGAAAAACCCTGAGTGCGTGCAATCGCCACCGGGGTACAAAAACCTAGGTAATCTCTCTCGGTGTGTGTGCATGCACAATCTCTGTTTTGTAGGCCCATCTGGCCATGCTGTATCCTAACATGACGGGCCGGGCCTGGGCTTGCCATATTTGTGTTTTAGGGAAGAGGCCCAGCCCAAGACCCGGTGGGCTTTTTCACTGACGGACTGAGCATGGGCCTAAAATCTAGGCCTGATGGCCAAGACGGCCTGAGCCCGGGCCTAGGTTTTCTGCTTCGGGCTTTGTTAGGCCCGGCCCGACGGATGGCTATATCCTAACACGGGTGTATGGCCTAGACAATTCACGTGGTACTGAATGAAGGGAACAAAATTTAACGTTGTTCAGTCCCATGTAGCTCAAGAGGTTCGGCCGGCCGGGTCCTCTCGAGCTCAATTTTGAGTAGTCATATTTCTCAATTAATTGACAACTAAGCAAGTAGGCCAAGTGCCTGTTTAACTGGACCCGTCAGCTCTGGTACGAGGTGCTGGCCTGCCGCGCGTTGCCATGTGCCCCTCCGAGGACCAGAAGCTAGACTGGCTACAATGCATCGGTTTGCACTCGCACACCCTGGCTATCCAATATCCATGCACATGGAGCCATGGTCTCGTGGAGATAGACTATAGCTGTGATCTCATCGGCGTTGGCGATCCCCAGCACATGCCACACGGAGATCCGGTAGCTGTGACCCCGTGCAACAACTTGGCCATTTCGCACCCGTCAAAAAATAATAATAGTAATAACTTGCCATTTCGCAAACAAAGGTTTTCCGGAGGACCTGTTATTGTTTACCGCTGTGTGAACCTTTATCATGGATCTGGCAGGCCGGCCGGCCTCGCAAGTCGCAACTAGAAAGATCGTGTACTGATCGCCTATTCTTTTTCTTTATTTTTGAAAGAAATATTGTTTGGCTATTGGATGCACCGAAGTGCAAGCGTCGTGCAAATGCGTATCTCGAGCACAAGATTTCACATGGTTTCACCCCTCGTACGTCCTCCTTGACTACGCGTGCGTATAACACGCTTTATTATTGATTGATGACCAGATAAGCTAAATTGCTAACCGGATAAGCTTCATATTTACAAGAACGGAAAATCAACCTATATTCCTATCATTAGATCTGGACTTTTAATTTTTTTCCCGCAAAAAAATAAATTATAATCCGGATATCAGATCACGTTGTTTAGGTGTTATATCCTGAGACTTTGATATGATAATCTAAATATTAGTCCTGATAAGCTAATATTTTTCTTACCCACAAAATAAAATAAAGGGATAAGCTAAATTTTTAGTGTTTCCCATGCTAAGCACGTCACACGGGCCCTTCAAGCACCAACACATAAAATTATGAGCCCGGAGGTACATGACCAGTACTCCCTTCATTTCACAATGTAGTGCGCCCATGGTTCTTGAGATTCAACTTTGATCGTAAATTTAAGCATTCAAGAGAAGATGGAGAAGGCAGAGGAGCACGTGCTCAACTTCAAGGGTTCCATAAAGGGCCAGAGAGTTATTCCCTAGGATGATTGCCGGTGCACGACTTCTGTACATAGACTACTTTACAATGGAGCCAACATACCATGAAGGTTTATTTCACGCCGCTTTCGGATGAGCAGGAATTTGTTCCTGCGCGTAGTGACTGTCTTGGGGAAGGTTGGTGATAATTTCAAGCCAATGAAGGATTGTTGCAACAATTTTCTTTCTCTTCTTTACAGAAATGCATGGCTGCTCTCAGGATGCTTGGTTATGGTAAGGCCGCACATGCAATTGATAATAAAATCCGGATGGACCAGACCATAGTCATGAACACTATGGTGGAATTTGCATGCACTGTGGCGAAGGTGTTTGGACCAGAGTACCCGAGAGTGCCAACTATGGAGGATACAGAAAAATTGTTGGCAATTGGAGAAGCAAGAGGATTCCCAAGTATATTGGGTTTAGTTGATTGCATGCATTGACAATGAAAGAAATGCCTAAAAGGTTTGTGGGTAATACCAAGGTCGCGTCAAAGAAGCAACCATCATACTTGAAAAAGTGGCATCAAAGGACTTGTGGATATGGCATGCTTTTTTTGGCGAGCCTGGTTCATGCAATGACATCAATGTGCTCCAACGATCTCCTTTGTTCAAGAGACTTTGTGATGGGGAAGCTCCACCATACAACTACACCGTCAACATGCTCAACTACAATATGGGATATCCTTGTCGATGGTATTTATCCTCAATGGGTGGTGTTTGTGAACACCATATCTAATGCCCATGAAAACAAACAAAGTCACTTTGCAACAATGAAAGAGGCAGCTAGGAAGGATGTGGAGAGGACATTCATAGTGCTGCAAGCTCGTTGGGGTATTGTTCGTGGAGTTGCAATGACGTGAGAAGCGAAGACACTTTGGCAGCTAATGACAATGTTCTGAATTGTATACAACAATGATTGTAGCGGACGTGGGTGAAGGGGCAACCTGCAAGCATGATTTTGAGAAGCCCGATGTTCAGGTCCGCCTCCCCGAACAAGAGGCAGAGCATATTGCCAACTTTTTAGAGATGCATTGACAACTGCAAGATCAACAGGTGCATGTGCAACTTCTCAATGATATTGTGGAGCATATGCAGATCCATGGAATTGAGTAAACTTTGCTTTTATTTTTATAACTATGCACTATGAACAATCTTTATGTTTGGACTATGGTTCGATTATGTATTCTTTAGTACATATAATTCTGTATTTGCATGCACTACACATGTTTGGTCGCGATGATCGACGTGCATGTGTTTTGCATGTATTTGATGTTCAAAAAGTAGGTATTGTGGTTGCAAATGGGATCATTCGAGGTCCGTCCGGTCACCATCCGCGGGTGCGTCCAGGCATGTCCGCAGACGTGTAGGGGCCCAGATTAGGTAACTTCGGTTGTAGATGCTCGAACCACTCAAATAGCTCGCATATTGTTAGTAAATTTGTCCATGTCATCAATCAACAATCTTCGAAATGAATATGACCATGGTGTAGCTAGTAATTCTTGTCTGCTGACTAACCTCTTGAGTGCATTGGTTGCGGAAGCAATCACTGTGCATAGAGGCTTGGAACTTTTTGATGGCCTAGGCTGCATCAATGTTATTGTTGAATCGAATCCATTGGAAGTTATTCAAGCATCATCAGAAGGGTGGAGATCTAGAATCCATACACTGCCATCCTGCTGGATAAGTTCCATAGTGGTTTTAGAATTGGTCTCGTATCCATCGTGCATTGTCCTCAGAATGCAAATAGAGTGACACACAATATAGCTAAGTATACATTTGAGTCTAAGATAGCTTTTTTTGGGACGATGACCCCCTTCTTTTATTGTTTCAGACATTATAAACAATGCAACCTTTTTTTGATGCAATAAAGTGTGCCATGATAGCATTACCTAATAAAAAACAATTTCTCATACATCCATTCCAATATAGTGTATTTGAGTTATTCATAGAAAATGACAACTCCCCCCGTTTCATAATAGTTTTTTCAAGACAAACCTTATAAAAAATATGATCAAGTTTATTCAGAAAAAGATCAACAATAATTTCAAACAAATACAATGTCAAATATGTCTCATGATATTGTTATAGATGTTAATATTTTTTCTATAAATTTGATAAAATGTTATGAAGTTTGACTTTTCAAAAGAACTATGCAGAATATGTTGTGGAACTAAGGAAGTAATGTAAATTTGCTCTCTTTCTTTACACCTTGCAGGTTGTGCGAGAATGTTAGTTTGAGTTCATACTTCTTTCCTCCCCCTCTCCCTCTCTCCATGTTTGTCTGGTGTATCATTCCGAAAATTTATCTAGGCCCCCATAATGGGTTATCCCTAATTAATGACAACAATATTAAAAAGCCTAACATTCTCTTTTAAGTGTTGATCAGTTTTGGTACAAGAGATACTATGTTGGAAGATGGTTTTCAACCCTTGGAAAATAAAAAGAATGGACCAATGACATTAAGGATAAATTCCTATGGTTTTGTGATAAAAAATCACATTGAGATATATTTCACAAAAAAGCATATCCAGTATAGTTAGGATCTTATGAATGGTGCGTGATTGGAGCTTCTAAGATGGGGTCAGTGAAGGGCTTCATATTTAATTGGTTGGAATACCAATTCAGTAAGGAATCTGAAACAAGAATGAATATGAATGTGTTTGTTTGGTTGTTCACTGAATTGACCCATGGACAGAGTTTCAATACCAAGACTTGTTTGGATGAAAAACTCTCAAATTGCATAGTTACATGAGTATGAAGATTATGATTTGTTCTATATGGCCCAAAACAAAAATAACCTTCATAGCACGCGTTGGCCCTATTCCCCACCACCTGTCGCTCGGTGACTCCGTGGTCACCACCACCGATGGGAGGAACAATTGAGAAGCCCGGGAATGTCTTGATGGCATGGATCCAGACGCCAGCTATGAGGAGCATCTCCTCCCGTGCGCTGGCCCAGGTCGCTACCACCGCTGCAAAGAACGACCGAGAAGGTTATGCATGACTCGATGGCGTGGATCCAGACGTTGGCCATGTGGAGCATCTCCACCAGCACGCTGGCCTTGAGGATAGATTAACTTAAATTTGTTCAGATCTACCAAGCATATCTCATCTGGACCCTCTAACATGTTTTCCTTTCGTTTAGAACCTCTGAACGACACAAAGTTCCTCGATATGAAAAATGACAACTCTCATTCTCGCTTAAAAAAACATGTACAAGCTCCCAAAAAATGTTCGACGTCTAGAGAAGAACACACGTAGTTTTTGAAAAATGTTAATGTATTTTAAAATATTATTCATGGATTTTAAAAATGGTTAAGATTGTAAAAATATCCTATAAATATTTATTTACTAAAAATAGAGAAGATGAAGAACCATAAAAGAATAACAGAAAAGACAGAGAAAATTCTCACATATAAAACGATGAAGAACCTATATAAATTAAGGAAAAACGAAACAAAAACCAACTGAAAATCTTGGAGAAAATTTGTCAAAAAGCTATTCGAAGGCGCATAGTCAGAAGAAATGAGTCATACCATTAATTCTTTTGCTGCGTGTTACAACGACAATATGTCACTATAAGCTAAGAATGTGAATTAAGGCAAATAAGATCACGACTCCCGTGAACCACCTCCTGGGTAGGCTGGGCACCTGTGCTCAACTAGATCAGATTATTTTGCCTTTTGTTTTACCTTCTTGTTTTTGTTTTATTATCCATTTTCTATTTATTGTATTTATTTTATCTTTTTGTGTTTGTTGTTTCATATTTTTCCACTTTTTTCAATTCTTTGGGTAGGAAATATGTAAACACTTTTGAAAACTTCATGAACATATATTCTAACACACGTGAACAAATAATTCAAATACATGGACTTTAAAAAAAATATGAAAGCATATTCTAACTCAGTGAACATTAGAATAATATGAGATGAGCATTGTTCCAAATGCATGAACAATAAGAGATGAGCATTATTCCAAATGCATGAACATTTTTTGTGGGACATGAGTATTTGCTTTCATGTACAACTTTACTTTATTATTAAACTTATTTTTAAATTTTATAAAATATAAATACATTCTAGATTATTTTTATGAAATGATAAAAACCGCATTGTGACCGGCCCAATACTACTCTCGTTCAGGCCGGGATGCATCAGGACATTAGGCCAACTCCATCGTGCGACCCCAAACGGACGTCCGTTTTGTCCGGTTTTTGTTCCTTTGGGTAGGGATTTAGGGTCGTGTTCGGGTCTGTCCTGGGACGCGGTGGCCGTGCGCCCAGCGCGCGGCCGCATCCTTTTGCCCCATCCTATCCGTTAGGGCCAAAAAATGCCCAAATTTGCATCAAAACTAGTTTCGAACCCAAATATTTGTCTGAAAATTAAAAATGTTTTACAACCCAATTAAAATTGTCTTTAATAAAATAGTTTTACAACCAAATCAAAATTGTCTTGACTGAACATTAAATGGACAAATACATCTATTGGTTGTCAATGTGATCCCACACGTGCTCAACCAAGTCATTTTGAAGATTCACATGAGTGTGCCAATCACGCATCTCACGGTGGAATTGGGCAAACTGTTCGAATGTGGCCGGGTCTTGATGTAGGGGCTCAATATTTTCACCTTGATAATCAAATCCTTGGTCAAAGATACTCTCATCACGCTCGTCCTCGACGATCATGTTGTGCTTGATCACACAAGCAGTCATCACCTTCCAAAGCTTCCTTTCATCCCATGACAGTGCAGGGTTTCGAACGATACCTCACCGGGATTGAAGCACACCAAAAGCAAGTTCCACATCCTTTCTAACACTCTCTTGCATTTGAGCAAATCTCTTTCTCTTCTCACCTTGGGGTTTCGAGATTGTCTTCACAAAAGTTGACCACTGAGGATATATATCATCTGCTAGAAAGTATCTCTTGTTGTAATGGTGACCGTTGATCTCAAAGTTGACAGGTGGGGAGTGACCTTCTGCAAGCCTCGCGAAGATTGGAGAACGCTGCAACACGTTGATATCATTGTGAGAACCTGCCATGCCGAAGAAAGAATGTCATATCCAAATATCTTGTGATGCCACTGCTTCTAATATGACAGTGGACCCGTTAACATGCCCCTTGTACTGGCCCTGCCAAGCAAATGGACAGTTCTTCCACTCCCAGTGCATACAATCTATGTTGCCAAGCATACCTGGAAAGCCTCTAGCTGCGTTGGTCGCCAACAATCTCTCTGTATCAGCGGCAGTTGGCTGCCTCAAGTACTCTGCGCCAAAGACCTCGATCACAGCCTAGCAAAACTTGTACATTGACATCAGACATGTTGTCTCACTCATCGCACATACTCATCCACCAGATCGCCTGGAATTCCATATGCAAGCATGCAGATGGCCGCGGTGCATTTCTGGTAGGAGGAGAATCCAAGCTTGCCAAGGGCATCCATCTTGCACTCGAAGTATGGGTCATGAGCAACCACTCCCTCTCGAATACGATTGAACACATGCCTTGCCATATGAAAACGGCGACGAAATTTATCCGGCTTGAAGAGCGGGGTGTTGGCAAAGTAATCGGCATAGAGCAGGGTGTGGCCTCTCTCCCTATTGTGGTTCAGGTTGGGAGCACGACCAGGGACTGCCCCCCTGTACCAAGGAAGCTGCCGTTGAATATGGTCGTGAACGACCAGTGCAGCCACCACAAGATCGTCATCATCCGACGACGAATCGTTCGATAAACAAAGAAAGTGATGGAAGAAAAACTCGTCTCCACTGTCCATACCTTTGTTGGCAAAAGGTCAAATACCTTGCGGCCGTGCTGGCGAAGAGGCCGTGATAATCACCTCGACGCAGCAGGGGTGGTTGCCGGCCGGCTACTGGCCGCTCTGAAGCTCTCGTCGGAATCTGCCTCGGCAGCCGTGGTACGTCGCCGACAGTCGTGTCCCCTCTGCCACCGGCAAGGACGACGACGGCCAAACCTCCTCCGATCGACGACCAAAACTACGACGGAAGCATGGGCGTGGTGGCGGCCATGTCGAGACGTGGTTTGGTATGGACGGCGGGGGGGCTGCGCGGTGAGGAGGCGGCCGAAGAATAGCGGCGGCGCCGGCGGCCGGGCGGGGCGGGGAGAGAGGGTGAAGCGTTGGGAGCGGAGGGACTGCTAGTGTCCTCAACAGGCGGGCCACGGGGGGACAAGGGCGTGCGTCGAGGCCGTCCGCGCGCGTCCGTTTCACCTCAAACCGAGCGCAAGTTTGGGTCGGGGATGGGTTGAAAACGGACGGAATCCGGACATTTGTCCGTTTGAGGCCGTGCGCTGGGCCGTCTCGTTTGTACCTTTTACCCCAAATGAACGAGGGCGGACAGGATAGGGTCGCGCGGTGGAGTTGGCGTTACTCCACACAGTTCGCCTGCCGCCTCAAAAAAAAAAAAAAACAGTTCGCCTTGTGATAGATCCATTCCCACCTGTAGGTATGCGCCGCAGTTCCTGTCGCCGGAGAACCTCCGCCGGTCACCGTCGCCGGGTTCTCCTGCGAAGACTACCGACCACCGTCGTCATCTCAAAAATCTATGCCCCCTTTGTATTACACCTCTCTCTACCCATTTCGCCGTGATCTGCCTCCGCTGGCCGTATCTGTTCTGGAGTTTTACGGCGGGGATCCTCTAGAGCAGCGTGTGTCCCCCATATGGAAAGACCCAGCAGCGGGGAGGAGGGAGAGGGGGACTCTCCCAACGAGACGAGGATCTCGCCGGAGACGGCGGCGGCAGAAGCGGACGACTCCGTCCCGTACATAGGGCAGCGGTTCCTGACACACGAAGCGGCGTACGAGCTCTACAGCGGGTTTGCAAAGCAGTGCGGGTTCTCGATCCGGCGGCACCGTACGGAGGGGAAGGACGGCGTGGGCAAGGGTCTGACCCGGCGGTACTTCGTGTGCCACCGCGCCGGCAACACGCCAGCGAAACCCTTCGACGACGGCGCCAAGCAGCAGAGGAACAGGAAGTCCTCCCGCTGCGGGTGCCAGGCGTACCTACGCATTGGTAGGGATGCTGGAGCCGGCGGTCTGGAGTGGCGAGTCACGGGGTTCTCTAACTACCACAACCATGAGCTCCTCCGGCAGGATGAAGTGCGCTTTCTGCCGGCGTACCGTGTCATCTCGGAGTCGGACAGAGACAGGATCTTGGTGTTTGCAAAATCTGGGATCACTGTGCAGCAGATGATGAGGATAATGGAGCTGGAGAAGTGCGTCCAGCCGGGGAGCCTCCCATTTACTGAGAAGGATGTGAGAAATCTCATACAGTCCTTCAGGAGGTTCGAGCAGGAGGAGGAGAGTGTCGACCTGCTTCAGATGTGCAGAAATGTTAAGGAGAAGGATCCCAATTTCAAGTACGACTTCACCAAAGACGCCAACAACTGCGTTGAGAACATCGCCTGGTCGTACGCATCATCGATCCAGTCTTACGAGGTATTTGGTGATGCTGTTGTGTTTGACACCACTCATCGGCTAACTTCTATTGACATGACACTGGGTATTTGGATTGGAATGAACAATCATGGGATGCCTTGCTTCTTCAGTTGCGTGCTTCTGAGGGAGGGAAATCTGCAATCCTTCACATGGGCATTACAGGTAACCATTGAGGGTGAAAAACTCACAGTACTCTTTACAACCGTTCTCTTAATTAGGAAGTCTTTGTTGTTGACAGGTATTTCTCAACTTCATGAACAGAAAAGCTCCACAGACAATATTGACTGATCAAAATATGTATCTCAAAGAAGCAGTTCAAAAGGAGCTACCAAACACAAAGCATGCCCTCTCCATCGGGCTTATTGCATCCAGGTTTCTATCTTGGTTCAATGCAGTTCTCGGGAGACACTATAATGACTGGGAAAATGAGTTTTATAGGCTGCACAACATGGAAAGCACAATGGACTTTGATCTTGGATGGAGTGACATGGTGAGCTGCTATGGATTACATGGAAATAGGCACATTGCTAGCTTATTTGCATCACGGAAGCTTTGGGCATCGCCATATTTGAGAGGACATTTTTTGGCAGGGCTGGCTGCTTTGCCGGGAATTTCAAAAATAAAGGATTTTATTCAGCGGTTGTTGAGCGCCCAAACATGCCTATCCTGTTTCATTGAGCAGGTGACCATTTCATCTCATGTTTACCAAATGCCAAGTTTTTTTTCACCCCTTGTAAGAAAAATCGTGATACCCTTTCACTAGTCACTACTGCTCCTGTTGAGTTCATTATAGTTTGCTGCAAGCCAACTTTGTGCAAAGTAAAAGAGTAATATAATTTAGCGTTCATTTTTTTACATAGGTTGCGGTAGTTGTTGACTACAAAGATCAAGCTGGGGAACAACAAATAGTGCAACAAAACTCGGAAAATACAATTCTGAAGACGGCAGCTCCAGTGGAAGGACATGCTGCAGCTGTTTTCACCCCATATGCATTCTATAAGCTACAGGATGAGCTTGTAGAGGCAGCCCATTATGCATACTTCCACTTGGAAGGGAATGCTTTTCTTGTCCGGCACCATACCAAGACAGATGGCGGTTGCAATGTCACATGGAACCAAAAGGAGGAGCTACTTTCTTGCAGCTGCCAAATGTTTGAGTCATCAGGGATCCTCTGCCGGCATGCCCTCCGTGTGCTCACAACGCTAAACTACTCTCAGATCCCGGACCATTACCTTCCTGTCCGATGGCATAGAACCCAGCCACAACCTTCCAAGTCATTGATTGGCGCTCCTGATCATGGCAGATCATATGAAAGGGTGAAAGCACTCCAGTCCATGGTCTCAGTTCTGGTTAGCGAAGCAGGCAAATCGGAGGAACGGATGGATCTCGCGACACAGGAGGTCTCTGTCCTGCTGTCCCGGATAAGGCAGCAACCTGTTGTGGCGAATGTTTCAGGTGATGGTGTTCGTCAGCAGCGGTGACTGGCAATTTTGGTAGCTTTCCAAGGGGAAACCATTTTTAACTGTCCAACCAGTTCTTTATAAGTATTTAAGCTCAGTTTGCAGTTACTGAACTGTATGGTTTATTTGACCATTTTTGCTAAATTTCAATAGACTGATTTTGATTTCGTGCTCAGTCAAATTTTGGG